>NC_089787.1:41602406-41692406 GCF_040412425.1 Macrobrachium rosenbergii
ATGAATTACGTAGAACTTTACAAAGTTCGTCTGTGACTTAAGTTTTTGCACCTGATCATAAACAGGTTGCTTCGGAGTGGATTATACAACTGACCCAACCGAAACATCTTGTGGGAGATGACGTCATGCTCCCTAAAACCACCGGGACCGGTTTTCTTAAGCTCTGGCTTAACTAAGAAACATTATACGATTTAAAACCTTATATAGAGTCTCGGTGAACAGTTTTTACAACACTTGCCATTTTCGCCTCTCTCGTCTCTCGTCGCTTCATATTTCCTACATCAATATATAAGAATCAACCTTACTTCAAGTCTCAATGAGTTCCTCGGGTAATGAATGTTAAGCAAACCGACTGTGGATTGTGATGAAAGCCACAGGACAAGGAAGATGGCTGGTGACGTCATCAGGTAGTCATGAGCAAAAATAACCTGTGCCTTCTTACTGGTCTATTCTGTTCGCCGTTTTAGTTCATGCTTCGCGAAAATGGCGTTTTAGATTTACCTTCTGCAGTCGAGTTGTTTTATCGTTTAGCAAAAGAAGAGAAATAAAGAAATTCGTATCTTTTATGCCACTAAGATCCCCCTAAACAAATCTCGGTAGCTATCCTCAACCAGCCTTCATGCCAGCTCATCCAAACTCCTGCTCACCTCACCCTGCCCTCTCTCTCTCTCTCTCTCTCTCTCTCTCTCTCTCTCTCTCTCTCTCTCTCTATATATATATATATATATATATATATATATATATATATATATATATATATATATACATATAATGTGTGTAGCCTATGTGTTTGCACGGCAAAACACAATCACATCACACAACGAAAAATGGCTATAAGTCTACAAACTCCAAGAACAAATGGACTCATTTTAAACTAGAGATTTGTGCCCACATATGTTTTCACACCTACCCCTATACCCTCACGATATACATTAATTCATGGCTTGTTAGCCTATCGCAATTCCACCCCAAGTATCAGGCCAGATATGCAACATGTTTACTTATCAAAGTGTCAACACAAAGTTGCACACCAGTGAGGAATGCGGATTGTATATGCTATGTATTTTATTTCTTTGTGGGAAGTTTACGATTAACTGACAAAATTAACATTGACAACGGAATACAATTCTGAGATTAGAGAAATTAATGGCTAAATTCAAGCATAATATAATTAGTAAAACATAAGGTAGATAACGGTTTAATGTATATTTCAACATCCATCCAACACGAAGAAACTGCATCTATCTCTTTTAAGGTACTATGCGTCTTTTGAGAACAAACATCCGAAAAAATCAGAAGGGATAACGATAAAGGGCCAAAGCTACAAATAGGAATGATTAATAACCCAAATATAGTGCGTGTGCGTCCAGGGATGGCACGAAAGAGGCCCGAGTTGGAGGCCAGCCAAACACCTCCCAGACCCTTTCGATGATTTTGACGTCAGCGTTTGCTCGTGTCCCGACGATATCGAAAATACAGAAGGAATCATTTCGAACTTGAAACTTTAATGAAAAAGAATCGCTGGGTCTCTTTTCGTTCGTTGGCATTCCGCTGATGTGACCACACAAATCTCGCGTTTTTTTATCTACGGTTCTAGCAACACGGCCGGTGTTTACACTGGGCACAAACATTGCAATGTCTTCTTTTGTGTGGCATTTATCGTACTTGATAAATGTCACCGTTTTGTACAGTCTAATTTTGATAATGAACAGCACTCGCTTCTGTCTCAAGAAATTTCTTAACTTTACGTTAAAGTAAGTCTGTTAGACTATAAAAATAGTTTAAAGTAAAGTCTAACGAGTCCACTCAGCGCCAGAAAATGTTTCAAAACTTTCAGCTGTTTCCGTAAAGCTTCTTTCTTGCTCCCTGGGCAACACGACGAGGAAGGTGTCCAGTGTGTGCAAGTGGCATGATGCTTAATTGTTCCAATTTTCGCAAACTATTTACATTTTCTATAGATTACATCATTGTTTAATTTAAAAGGACGAAACAATCAAAACGACTGAGATGCTAAATTACAATCGGATCAGCTCCAAGTTTTTCTTAAAAATGGCCTCATTAAAGAATGCCGCTATAATGACCGGAGCATCTTAAACGATTCAAAATTATCAACACTGAAATTCTAAGGCACGTTTTACACCAAGACAATAAAAATTTATTCATATTCACTAACCTTGAAATTACTGTGGTAGGGAATAACTGCTCAAAACATTCCACACACACACACACACACACACACACACACACACACATACATATATATATATATATATATATATATATATATATATATATATATATATATATATATATATATATATATATACGCGTTTACAGAGATGCACCACATAGAAAATAAAACGAAAGGGTATAAATCCTGATCGGTTTCGCGTTTGGTTTTCTATGTTAGAGCTAAAGTCTGTTCAAATGACATATTTCCCACCTTCAAAGAAAACTCGATTTGCAAATCAAGTGAACACTGACCTCAGTCGCCAATGAATGTGCGGCGCCTCCCTTTACCTATCAGGTGTATGTTTGTTTGTACTTCCACCCTAGACTATTCCATGTCAATTTCTACCGGTATGTATCAGTCCTCTTGAAGATGTCTTAGGAAACTAAAGGTGAAACCAGTCGGGATAGCTGCTCAGTCTTTTATTCTTCCTTGCAGACATCTGCAAATAAACACTATGTGCTTCAGTAATTTCAATTATATATATACACATATATAATACTGTATATATATATATATATATATATATATATATATATATATATATATATATATATATACATATATATTTCATGTATATATTTGCCTTTATTTATAAATTAATCACGTTCCATATATTCGTGATTCAGTTACACACACACACACACACACACACACACACACACACACACACACACACATATATATATATATATATATATATATATATATATATATATATATATATATATATATATATATATATATAAGCGAATACATAATTCAGCAGCCCTTCACAACCCCTGTTTTCTGTTCCTGCAAGTATTCTTTAAGTGCAGTATCGTTTAAACTAAACGGCACTCTGTAAGTCAAGGATGAGATGAAAATAATCACACCCTTAAAAGGACATGCATCTTACAACCTCCATCCAGGACCACCTAAAGTGGATAATTTCTTTGTCCACCGGAGGAAAAAGGAACTGCATAAACAACCTGCATGTCCTTCACAGGTGAACAACTTGAGCTACGGAGTTTCTGAGACAACGGTGACCACCTGCAACGATTCTTCAATCGGGAAGTAAGGATGATTGCTCCTCATTCGTTTCTTTGTTGGATCTGATCAGCTAAGAATGGTACTGTTATAACTGAGTAGTATGAGAAGGAAATAGCTTTTCTAGATAGTGACCCCCAAAGGGTTTTCGGGACGGGGGTCGTTATCTAGGAATAATATTTCTTGGGGATCATTATCTTTACGTTATTTAAAGTCTTTTGTTTATGTTTTTACGGTCATCCCCGACGGGCTTGTGCTAAACACGCCGCAAAGGTGGATACATACCGGGTTAAAACTCTTGGGGGTCACTATCTACGAAAGATCCTCTTTGTTTTGTGTGTGTGAATGTTGCGTCTTACATTTTATATCTTTTTAAAATATTATATGTGATACTTTCTTTTAGGTTTTCCTTGCTTTTTTTTCTGCTGGAAACAATTGAGTCCCGACTTTCATCAGTAATACTCACTCTACCGTTTACTTCCAATACACTCAACGCCGTTGCCGCAATGACGTAGCCTGACCGCCAAAATCCTTATACTCTATAACAAGTGAGATGGCTTCCATAGTAACCAGGATTAATATGTACTCTATTAATCCTGCATAGTAACAACGTTGAATCTTTATCGACAACCGCCTTAGTTATTCACCCTGAAAAGACTCACCCAGTGCCTGTTATCGTTTAATCAGTTCTAGACATATTTTCCTTAAAGCAAACACTGAAGAAGGAAAGTGTTGACTCCTCTCTATTTTGTTAGTGGAAGTAACGATTAATACCTGATAAATCAACAGATGGCGCGTTTCTTGACAAGGCAATAAAAACATTGTAAACTTTCTTTCATATCCAAGCCAAATACTAGTGACTGAATCTAAAAGCCTGTAAATATTAAGGAATAAAGCCCTCAGTTTTTACAAGTTTAGAAGACACAATCTCACAAAAGAAACTTCAGTGAACAAAAGCAAATAAGAATACTTTTTATTATTCTTTGAGAAAATCATTACGCCTTGAGTCTTCGTACCGAATTTCCTTCGACCTATCAACAGAAAAAAACACAAACGCTAAACATATTAAGATGCCACAGCAACACACAGATACTAACACACACACACACACACACGAATTCTTGCATCTTCTAAATTGACATATACAGTAAGATCCATATCTAACGAGCTTCACTGCTTTAATTTGGTTCAACTACTTGCATTCATAAAGTTTAATCGGCAACATATCAACTCTCTTCTTAATCCCGTCATATATGAATCCAGTCGTCCTGTGTAGGCGCTCTTTCTAAGACTTTCAAATCACACTCACACGAAACTTTCAGTGCCAATATCTATCTTGGTGTCTAAGCATTAGATTCGCACACCTTTTTAACGGTATATTTCTTTTGTTTTCAGTTATGACTCGATGAAGAAATCATGCTGGCGTTGGGAAAAATAAATGGTATCAACCGTGTCAATAATGACACAAATTCGGACTGAAATTTATGAAAATCTGCAAAGTATTGGAATTTCTCATTTTGCTACTTACATGCACAGGAGATCAACATCTTCCGGGTACTTGAAATAACGAGAAATTTAGTTATCGTCATTGCTATGGTTTAAAGGTACATGACGTTTCTGGTTGATATGTGATACCTCTGCCAGGACCATCACACTGGAATTAATGAAAAAATATTTATAATCATGGTGCTATGTTCACGTTAATTTCCGATTCATTGCACCTGAAATGACTTGCGGGGCATAAAAAAAGTTAGTTTCACTTGAATACAGAGCTGTTCATAGATTTGCCATCACACCCCCATCTTGCATGATTTAAATATGATTTGACTTATATTGTTTCCTTCTAAAAAAAGTCACTCCGTTATTGTCCAGTTTACAGAATTAAATTTCAAGAAAAGTAGTCTTAAACCAGACTTAAATTTGCTGCCTACATTTAACCCTCGCACAGACCTCCTGCCAATAAAAACTGCACAAAAGACGAACCTTGCATATATAGCTATAGATGAAATATTTTGTTGGGAAATTCACTGATCAAAAGTGGTGCAAAAGATTAATGTTGACAAAAATTTCTTGTACCATTTTCGACCAAAACATAATAGTTAATCTTTGTTTGAATAAAAGCATTTTTTCCTGGCGTGATTTGTCAAGATCAAATCTCTTAAAACCACGAACCTTTCACCGTGAAGCGGTCGACATCGAGAAGCTGGATGGAATTTGATATCAAAGAAACACGTGACCGTCATGGATCTGAGAAGAATCGACGCAATTTGATCGAGAAAGCTTATTTTTGTTGGCTCTCTTAACCAATTTCCGCGCATGGTAAACAGGAACGCCTTTGCCAAACGCAGACCCCTTACTAGTTGAAGATGTTAACCAGAAATCTCAAGACCTCACCTTACCTTTCAGGTATCTACTGTACACCTTCATTTTACGATATTTTTTTAATGAAAGGAACATCCTCAAGGGTGGGAATACGGAAGAATTTCGGCAGCCAATCGCAAAAAAATAATAAGATAAAAAAAATAGAATAAAATTCACAACTACGGACAACAATTTCAACTTTGTGTCGTTTAAATGTGAATTTAAATACCTTCGTTTGTTACTCTGTGGTACAAATCAACTAGTTATTGTTAATCATGAGGCCCATTGTAAGGCAACATGTAATCCAGGTCTGACGGTCACGAAAAAAGAAAGAAACTGGGGAAAAGTGGGGCTTGGCCCTAAGGAAGCAATAAACCCGTCCCTAAATGATTTGTGGAATGTAAGAACCAGAGAAAAAGAAGCTTGGAGAGAATGTCAAAGTTTAGCAGCAAATGTAAAGAAACAGTATAATCCAAGGATTACCAATTTCCACAAAGTAAATGTGGGGAGTGATGACCCTCTGGGTGTTAGAAGATGACAGATGAGATGGCAGGTCAAAATCCTTTAAAAGGAAGAGGCTAAAATAATAACTAGAGAAACGAGACAACGAAGCCAATTAATTCAATCTAGAGAAGGGATAAAGGCCAGTATCACTGATAAACTGACTCTTAGTCAGTCTTTGCTCAAGACTGAAAATTCACATTTGAAGGTAACAGAAAAGCTTGTGTTCTTGATATTCAGATACCTAAGGTAAAGGCAGCTGATAATCTGTGACATCTAAACCAATTTTTATGCTAAAGCAGATTTAGCAATTTGACCTGTAATCTCTCCCTGATAAGTTCGAGGGAAGCTGAACAACAAAATGTTTATAGAGGTGAGAGATTGATGCACTTTCCTGAACCACATATGAAAAATCAGTCAAACAGAAACATGTAGATGCTGTTTTGTCTGCACTGAACTTGGCTAGGTTATGAGACCCAAATTCAAATATACTTACCAGGTCAGAGTTCATAAAAAAAAAGGGATGGAGATGGATGGGAATTGAAGAAAAAGGAAATATGGCTAGGTGAATAACTGATAAAAGCATGAACAGATGAGGTAGGCCAGTGAAGATCAATGATACGAGCGGAGAAAAAGAATGAATGAGAGAAATGTACCGTACCTTGATCAAATATGGAAGGGAGTAATTATTGCTCCATTGAAAATATCAGTTATAAAATGGCTGGGTAATACCTATATATAAGTTTAATAAGGATTAAAACATAACTAGAAAGGTTAGCTACCAGCCTTACTCCAGACTGCCAAATGCCTTAGATGTATCACGAGGAAACAACAGCAAAGTTGAGGAAGAGTAAAAGTATAATTTGACAGCTACTTAAAAAAAGACAGCAAAGCAGAGGAGCAAGTTTCTCTACTAATTCCATAAGGAATCTGCAGAAATGCTGTTTTTATACCATAACTAAGTATTTTCTGATAAATTCATTAATGAAACATATGCTTTATGTCTGTGTCACAAATGTTGCCAGGTCCACAGTTTTATTCGGTCGGACAGAAAGGAGTAGTTTTTCTATATAGTATATGATCCACATAGATCCTCATGAATGTTTAGATCACTCTTTGCTTTTCATAAGACTGGGAAGGAAGTACTCTTTTTTTTTTTTTATCTAAAGAATATATATTTGATATTTTCTCTCATTTTACCAATGAGTGTCCGTTGTGTGGACTCTTTCTTTGCAAAATAAATGGTTGTTAGTCTTTTCCTATTGTAATAATAATAATAATAATAATAATAATAATAATAATAATAATAATAATAATAATAATAATGGCTCCAGGAAATCAAGGCAGAAGAAATAGGGAGAATAAAACAAAGATTCACTGAGATCATGACAGAAACAGTCAGACACCAACTAAAGAAAATGCCCAACTGGAAAGCCCCAGATCCCGATGATGACCATGGATACTGGCTCAAAAACTTCAAGGCCCTACACCCAAAAATAGCAGAACAACTCCAGCATTGTATCACAAACCACCATGCATCCAAACGGATGACCACAGGGAGAACATCCTTAGTACAGAAAGACAAGAACAAGGGAAATATAGCCAGTAACTACAGGCCTATCACCTGTCTACCAATAATGTGGAAGTTACTAACAGGTATCATCAGTGAAAGGCTATACAACTACCTAGAGGAAACAAACACCATCCCCCACCAATAGAAAGGCTGCAGAAGGAAGTGTAGGGGCACAAAAGACCAGCTCCTAATAAACAAAATGGTAATGAAGAATAGTAAGAGAAGGAGAACCAACCTAAGCACGGCATGGATTGACTACAAGAAAGCCTTCGACATGATACCGCACACGAGGCTAATAGAATGCCTGAAAATATAAGGGGCAGAGGAAAACACCATCAGCTTCCTTAAAAATACCATGTGCAACTGGTATACAGTACTTACAAGCTCTGGGATAAGATTAGCAGAGGTTAACATCAGGAGAGGGATCTTTCACAGCGACTCACTGTCCCCACTACTCTTCGTAGTAGCCATGATCCCTATGACAAAAGTACTGCAGAAGATGGATGCTGGGTACCAACTCAAGAAAGGAGGGAACAAAATTAACCATCTGATGTTCATGGATAACATCAAGCTGTAAGGTAAGAGCATCAAGGAAATAGATACCCTAATTGAGACTGTAAGGATTGTATCTGGGGACATCAGGAAGGAGTTTGGAATAGAAAAATGTGCCTTGGTCAACATACAAAAAGGCAAAGTAACAAGGGCTGAAGGGATAAAGCTACTAGATGGGAATAGCATCAAACACATAGATGAGACAGGATACAAATACCTGGGAATAATAAAAAAAATAGATGACAAATTCCCATTATGCTTAGAAGCAAAAGAAGTAAATTAGTCTGACTTCAAGGGCTCACAATCTAAGCTGCTTTGCTTCGTCATCCATCACACTACTGTAAGCTCTGAGAATAAAATACTTTAGGTAACAAGAGACTGTTCTTTGTGATTTGCTTTTTCCTTTTGCATGTGAAAAGGTGCAATCTACAGTTTTTGCCCCTTAAATCTCTCTTGTTGTTAAGTAGTGCAATCAGACCAATGAGTTGGAATCTTTGTCCTCTTCTCAGCTTAATTCTTAGTTGGGGATTATGTTTTTAATGAGCCTTTTCCAGGTGTGTCTATTTTGTGTCCTCCCTTTGTCTATTCCTTTGTCTCTCTCCTTCGTGTCCTTTGCACTCCCATTTTCATGATGTCTACTGCAACATGACACATCATCTACTCTCCTCACCACCAAACAATCACAGCCTTGATGCTTGGGCTTCCTTTGACACTTTGGTGATTTTTGTTGATTCCCTGATGCGTTCATTTCTTATCCTACCTTTTCTCGTCACTCCACTCATTTATCTGAGCATCCTCATTTCCGTCCTGTCTAAGCACTTTATATACTTTGCCTTTCGGCCTAATAGGGTCTCTGTTGAAGAGTGCACCTGATACCTCCTTTCACTTATTCCATCTGGCTTGAATTGCATGGTAAAGCTCTTTATCCTTTTTATACACTGTATCTATTATCTAGCCCAGAGAACTAAATACTCTCTTGATGCTCACTTCTCCCAGTTAATTGTGATTCTCTAGTCATCATCCATCCTATACATCATTTATTCAGCCTTTGCTCTCTTCACCTTCATCCCTTTACTCAATAGTGCATATCTCCACATCTCTAGTTTCTGCAATTAAAATGATGTCATCAGCAGAAAACATACACACAGGGGGCTCCTCCCTTACATCCTTGGTCACGACATCTAGCACAATGCCTAACAAGGGCCTCTTATGGTGGTTGTTACAATTCTATATATTTCACCAATTACTCTTATATATTTATTTGGTGTATCCCACTCTCTCCATATTTCATGTCTAGATACTCTTTTCTCACATGAAGAACCCTCTGCTTCTCTCTGTACTTTTCTATTACCTGGCATAAGGAGAACTAGTGAGTTGAAACGCTCAATTTTTACAGGGTGACCCAAAGGTTTGTCATTTATAAGAAAATTTAAATTCCTTATAATAGCATGCTTTCATTTTCAATTTGATAACTGGACAAACAGAAATTTCTGTATTGAAGATTATAAAAAAGTTCTTAACTAATTTATTTTCCAAAATTTGACTGTCAGTATTAGTTGAAGCCTGGGCATTTGCATAAGATGTTTACAACTGTTAGTTCTGATCTGCATTCTCTGCACATAGGAAATGGGTCATGTTGGCCTTCATTAAGCTTCCATGAATCATTGAGTATGACTAGTTCAAAGATGAGATGAAATTATTTTAGTTTGGCTTTTTTCTATTAAGAACTTCATAATCTAATGATGAGTTTGGTCTGTTTTCATTTGATGCTATTAGATTCCTTATTCCATAAAGACTGCTGTTGATTAAAGACGAAGGGTTTCATACATGTTAAATACTGTACTCATTGACCGAAAGAGGTTACATTTGATTTGGTGATAACAGTTTCAGCTTTGGCTGCTTTACTGGCAGCCTCATTTCCCCTTATCCCACTTGGGCAGGGATCCAGCATATTTCAATACAGTATCTGCACTAGTTTCATATAATTTGAAGAATGTAAGCTGTAGATTTAATTTTGTTGTTAAAAGTATTTTTAGTCAACAGTTTTGAAGGGCCTCTATAGCACTTACATAGTCAATAAAAATTCTTAAATTTCCATGGGTTTTAAATTTCAATAATCTCAAAAAGTGCTGAACACAGTTCTGCTGTGAAAATTGAGGCACTGTTTGATATACAAAACTGACTTGTTTTATTAAGTGATTGGGCAACAAATGGTAGCATATCCTACTCCTGACTGAGATTTTGGGACCATCAATATAAACTGCATATTACATGAACAAAGGGAGATGAGTCACTGAAGGTGCTGAACATGGGATGGCCTAACAACAGCCTGTACTCAAATGTCAGGTTAATAGAAATTTATGAAGCATTTACTCTATTTCTCAAGCTTTCCATTTAATTTTTCTGGGTGGGTGTGGGTTGCTGCAAGATTTACCTGAGAATTTTACAATCTGGGCATTTCTTATTTTTTGCTCAACGTTGCATTTCTTCCATCTTCTATTTTTTAAATATTTGTAAAACCTCATTTAATTCTCCTATCAGCACCTTTTCATTTGCAAGTAGTAGCCCTTAGGAGCTTCCCATTCTGCCCACTTTGTAGCCTCTTCCATTACCATGATAAATAATAAAAAAGTCATTGCAGATCACTGATGAGCTCCAACTTTATCTCAACTTCTCATACACCTCCGACTATAACTCTAAATATTCTGTTATAACAGTACTACCACTTACTTGATGAGTCTTCCCAGAATTCTCTCTTTTCTTAAAATAAGTTTTGTAATCATAATTATTTCTAATTTGGAAACTCCTAAAATTTTAGCAGTCTTCAATGGTATGATTAATTTTAGTGGGAAAATATCTGATTCCGGGGAAATATCTGATTCCAAGTTAAAGAAAGGTTCTCTTTAACAGGAACCATTTCTACAGCCACTTTGATACCAACCCTATATCTTAAATTAACAAAAACAAAACTACTTACAGAAGCATAAAGGTTGACCATTCTAGTTCAGTCCTTCCTGTACAAAGCATATCAATTTATTCCTAGCAAGGCAAAGGACTTCTAACAAATGCTGTATAAAACAAAGGATCTTTAAAACTATATTTTTGGAAAATAAGTCTGACATATACTGTATACAAAATACCACAAATTATGCTATATATCAATTCTCTGCATTACCAGTTTTGTTTTGAAAACTGCCATGCAGTACCAGACATAACTGCCAATCAAGTCAAACTTGTTCGGTATGATATACAGTATTTCAACTTAACCACAGTTATGTATACAAGTGAAATATAACCAATGATAGTGTGTAAATGTTCCTTGAATGTTGTTGAATTATTTATTTTTGCCTGTTCAGTACCATGAACACTAGCATCAATGAATATTATACATGATGACTTGTCAAATAGAAAGTTACCTCATTCAGTGTACCTTCCATGATGCACTATAAGCTTCTTGAGTTCCCCTATTCCCATGTAATTTTCATGAGGAATACTTTTTCATATTTCTCACTGTTTCAAATCACAAATGAATTACAACTAACAAGAGGACAGGAACAGAAAAATTTGTAAAACAAATCTCAATGCAAATATTGCCTACTGAGTCTTCTTGGGTTTCAGTATTGGTCACAGAAGCTCAAGTGTCAGTATAGTCTAACATTCACCCACGTGCTGACTTCACCCTACGCTGCTTAAACCCAGTAATCAAGACCAACAAAACAGCTATCAAGTTACAACATCAGCTTCATTGATGAGGAACCGTCCAAGTTCTGATCAACTAGAAGCTACTTTACTTTAATGTTTGGAAAACCAGTTGCATAGCATGTTTATGATGTCTGAGTTTAACAAATACTGTAAATGGAATGCAATCACAGTGGGATAAAAAAATCTCAAAGCATCAAGCTAGGGATGATGTATTTGACTACAGAATTAATGATTCATGATAAAAACTGACTGATCTTTCTGCCCTTAAAACTATATATATCATTAATAAAAGACTGATATACTACAGTTACACCACCGGAAACTGGTACTGTGCACAGTAGAAGAGATTTTTTGAAAGCAACAGGTTACTCTCACATACAGACATAGTACAGCATTTTGGTTAGTAGATACTTAATGCTACACTAATTACACTACTCATTAGGACCCAATATACTTTATAATAAATATACAGTACATCTTTTAGCACTTAACCAAGTGCACATAACTGCCAAACTACCAACATTTTTAAGGCTTCACAGTTGAAGGCAAGAGGTATGCAAGTACGTAGAATAGATAAAAACTAACATTCTGTATTTCATGGTTGTAAGCAAGATGAAAAAGAAATCCTCTAACAAATAACAAGAAAAAATATGATATATCAACAAATGAATGAAATGTCCAAAAAAGCCAGCACAATGTTATCAATAATATTAAATTTTTAAAAATCTTGATATCTTTGACTATCTATATTTAAAACATTCAATCACGAATTCTCGAACTAATGTTCATACACTAAATTCCACTTGGCACTTTTACAGGTTCACGAAATGAAGCAAGGTAAAGCACAAGAGTCAAGAGTATGTTCAAGTCTTAAATTCGTTTGTGTTATTTTCCTTAGGAGACCATTTTCAGATATTTAAAGCAGCTTTCAGTGGTGACATTAGGCATGCTCTTCACTCGCCAAACGAAATTGTTAATGCCTGTATGAGGATAACAAAAATTACAACGTTAAGTGTCTGAGATTTAACCAGGTAGAGTTAGTGTGAATGAAATTACTGTACACTATTTGCTAACTGAAACCTAACCTATTTTCCAACAGGGAAGTTCAAGACTTTCCACTCAGTGAGATTACACTTTCCCCACCTTTTTTTTTATTCAGGCTTACGGTAGAAAGGAGAATCATATTGGCCTTCAATTAAGAGAATAAATTTTTTTTTTATGATGGAGACAGTTATGTAGACTGACTAGTATATCGGAGCCAATTAACAAAACTAGCCTATGATTTCTAATCCCTCTGTCACAGCCATAATACCAACCATTTTGATTGCTTCTCCTTGTTTCAAAGCTTACAATTCAGTCATGAAGCTAATCATATTTCCCAATTGTGTGGCACAGGTATGCAAAGCAAATTGTGCTGGCATAATAAAAGTCAATCAATGGGCAATGGTGGGAGGGAGACCTTCATTTCAATAAATAATTTACTCAATATTCTACAAATACAAATGCACTATTCTTGCAGACATTTCAAAGTAAATCAAGTACAGTCATAAAAAACCAAACAAAACTCTGAAAGATGGTATGGGAAAATGTCAGCAAAATAGCAAATATAATACATTTTGACTTCCATAATTTACTTCTACATCATCTCAGGTTATGCAAATGGTACTAAAGTTTTTTAGCAGTGACTCTTCAGCCCCCTGATACATTGCCTTTCATTATCCATTCGTTTTGATCTCTTTCAACTTAGCTGTCCTACTTCTTTCACTTTTACCTTGCACCCATTGTCACCCCTAAGCTACGAATGAATTCCTCAAGGAAGTCCCATGAGAGTCTCTACGTATGGTCTTGGGGCCCGGTTAAATAACTTTTCAAGAATAATATAATACAATCAAGGTAACAGCCATAAAATCAGGATACCCATCTAATATTAAAGAAATTTTTAGGCAGTATAATTTACATTGTGATACTTGCACAGATCAATGCCCCTGGGAGCAGGGGGGAGTTGCTTGCTTCCCAGGAAGATAAACTCCTTGAGAGTGAAATGGTTAGGAAGCATGCCAGCATCCAATTGGCCTCAGCATAGCTGAACCTTTCGGGGTATGCAGGCAAGTTAGCTGCCTACTGCGACTGTAACACAGTGGCGAAGTGTTCATGTAGTTAACCAAAGAAACCTTGATGGACTCTGACAGAAGAGGAATGGCCCCCAGTCCCATGCAGCCCTTAAATGGGCAGGGGGTGCTAAGACTCTCACGGTCTCCTAATTCTTTTATTCAGGCTAAAAGTACAGTACTATCAAAATTGGCAACTGGAATGTGAGAGTGCTAAATCAGGATAGCAAAACTGAGGAGTTAGTGGCAGTTTTTCAAAGTTATGAATTAGATATTTGTGCTGTAACAGAGACAAGATTAACTGGATTCAATTAACTGGATTGGAGAATAATTTATGTTTGTTGATGTGTGGCTGACGGGATGGAATGCATTACTGTATCAGGGAGTATGAGTGCTGTTGGGATGCAAGGCAGAGAAGGCTCTATGTGAATGGGATCCTATGGATGAGCGATTGTTGTATGCACGGTTCAAGTAAAATCATGGTAACCTCAGTCTGTTTGTGTGTCATGCACCCACTAATAATGAACCTTATGAAAGGAAAGACATATTTAAGGAAAGCTGCAGGAAGGAATTGGAGGAGTTGCTGGACATGATGTTTTGATTTGTATTGGAGACTTCAATGCATTGATGGGCTGCTTGAATGAGGGATTTGAGGTTTGTATGGGTAAGATAGGTGTTGGTGGTAGAATGAGTGAGAATGGAGTAAGGTCTGGGAGTTTCTGTCTAGCAAATGACTTAGTCACAGAGGGCACACTTTTTCAACATCACAATACTGTATACAAAAGACAACATGGGTGTCACCGTGTGGAATATAAAAATCAGATCATATTGCTGTTAGTAAAAGGCATAGAAGCTCTTTGTTAGATGTTCCAGTTAATTGGGGAGCATATATTGGTAGTGATCATGATCTCAGCATTGCAAAAATAATTTAGAATAGAATGCATAAAAAGGTTTTTGGTGTTGGAAATGTTGGAGAAAGGAGAGAGAAGTGTAGATGAGATGTCAGGGGATGTGAATACAGCTTTGCATGAGGCTGCTGGTTGTATGATCAGAAGGAGAGTCAGATTGAGGAAAAAGATGTGGATGTCTGAGGAAACATGGGATACGATCAAAAAGAGAGGTGAGGCAAAATTGAGGAGTGAGATGCATTTTGTTGATGATGAAGATTTTGAATTAACAAGAACCAAGTACTTGGGTTTGGATAGGGAAGTTAAAAGACTAACCAAGAGAGCTAAAAGAAGATCTGTTAATGAAAAGGTTGCAGAAACTGAAAAATTAATGAATAAAAATGATGGTCAGAGCAAAAGGGTAGCATATAAAGCAATTGGAGAGCTGAGCGGCAGTGCTGGTAAGCATAAGGATATACCAGTCAGGGATATGGAAGATAATTTATCGACCAAAAATGTTGAAATCAGAAATAGATGGAAAGAGCACTTTGAGACAGATCTTAATAGACCAGTCCCCCAAGAAAAGGATGTACCACCTGCTTAGGAAGATTTAAATATTGATGAAGGTGAGATCAGGCTAGAAGTAGTTAAGGCAATAAAACATTTAAAGAATTATAAGGCACCAGGAGAGGATTGTTTATTCCCAGAAATGTTTAAAGTGGAGAGGATAGATCAGTATTTGTCTTGAAGATGTTATTCATTGAGATATGAGTGATGGGATAATACCATCAGGTTGGAAGAATGGTGTGATCATTAAAGTTCAAAAGAAAGGACATCTGAGTAGGTGTGGTAATTGGAGGGGAATCACTTTGTCACCTGTAGCCTTGAAAATTTTCAGTAGAGTATTGTTGAATAGGTTGGAGCCAGTGGTTGATGGTACTCTGAGGGATGAACAGGCTGGTTTTAGAAAGGGACAGGGTAGCAGTGATCAGATCTTCATAGTTAAGCATTTAATGCAACAAGCTAAAGAAAAAGAACTCGGTTAAGTCTCTGTTTTGTTGATTTTGAATGAAATGAGAACTCGGTTAAGTCTCTGTTTTGTTGATTTTGAAAAGGCCTTTGATAGTATTTTGAGATGGACTATGGGAAAAATCATGAGGTGTTATGGAATACCGGAAAAGTTTGTGAGGGTTATTATGAACATGCATGAGGGCACATCTTGTAGTGATGGTTGATGGGTTTTTGAGTGATCCATTTGAAGTTAAGTCTGGTGTGATTCAGGATGGCATTCTGTCTCTCCTGTTGTTTGTTCTGGTCACAGATTGTGTTATGAGAAGGGTTAAAAAAGAAATGGGGAGAAAATGGGAAACTTCTTGACTTAGATTATGCTGATGAAATAGTTTCGATCTTCGAGGGGCCAGAAAAGATGCAGTGAGTGTTGGATTGTCTAGTGAGTGAAGGTCGAAAGGCTGGTTTGGTTACTAATGGCAGAAAAACTGAAATCATGAATATGAATATAGTATTAAAAATGCACCAAATTGTATAACTGAAGGCATGGTTGTAAAGCAAGTTGATAAGTTTAAATATTTAGATACTTATTTAGGTAAGGACAATTCTCTCAGCACAGAATTTATGGAAAGATTAAAAAAGGCTCATCAGGCAATGAGAATGCTTAAAATATTTGGAATAATAGCAATTTTTCTGTGCATACAAAAATCAAAATTTGTAAGGTAATGGTTAGGAGTATTTTGATTTGTGGGCATGAGTCAAGGTACAGTACAGTGACTTTGGATAATAAATTCTCAGCATTTGAAAATAAGGCACTCCAAAGAATATTAGGAATTAACTGGAGGGATAGAATATCAAATAACAGAATTGGAGAAGTAACAGGGGTGCAGCTGGTTGATGGGTATGTTAGGTTCTCACGATGGAAGTGGCTAGGCCATGTGTACAGAAGACAGGGAATAGAAAGCGATACACCGGGATGGGTTGCCCTTGGTAGAAGAGGTAGAGGTAGGCCAAAGGGTGCCACAGGAAATGATTGATTGATTGATAATTTATATATACTTTTACCCTGATGTAATTTTTCCCTAGCATATACTGGAGCATTTAAGATTTTGTAATCTAGCTTTTCAGGTATGTCTCTGAAATTCCAAGAAATTACAACGGTGTACTGTATACTGTTTTTATGCACTATACTCTTTTTATTTTTACATAAAATATATAACTGGTATACATGCAATCTTTTTATATAGTAGTTCTAAGGGTTCATGCAAGGTTCTGGTTGTCTTTATTTTGGAAATACATGGTTGCTAATAACACATTTTCTTACTACTGAGAAAATTAAAAAAATGCTAACTACTGTACTGAACGTGAGCATAACAACATTCAAAACAAATGCACAAAGTAATTTCTCCAGAAATATACCATGACCAAATTCAATACACTAAAACTAATACAGTTGATTTAGATTTAAATCATATTTCTTCAGGACTAATTTTATCATTTCATAAAATCAAGACTCCCAATAAGTCTCTTATTTAGGGGGTGCTGTGGGATGGAAAAACATAAAATGAGATGTGTAAACGGTAGCATCAAACTGTACGTTATTATGGTTTATAAAGGTCTCATCTAACCATGAACTCAAATATTTCACTCAATTGCACAATGGGTACACCAACATTAGTTATGCTACTATGAGGCAAACAAAAAACCTAAAGGCCATTAAGTTTTAAAAGAAGACTTCCACTGAGAATGGCATTAAATCAAATAACTGAAAAAATCCCTCTAGTAGTACAGAGCCAAAAGCAACAAGCAGGTGTTTGCTGAACAACTTAATATAGACAATTTCCTTATTAATGATTGCTGGCTTACATGGTTACGTAACAAGTACAATAATGCTAATAAGAAGATGCCTGAGGAACATAAAAAAACATGAACAGCCATTGAGTCTAGACATGTGACTCACTGGTCTGGTTACAAAACAATACAACAAGGCTACTCATACATGGTAGCATACCAATAAAGTAAGATACCTTTAGGAATGGTTGCCCATTTATGTTTAAAATACTACCCTGTTCACCCTACTAAACATTACCAAGCAGATAATGTGGAATCTTGTCTCCTCTGTTGCAAATGAGCACGTCTTATTCTCTTATCCTCTTGTGTGTAAATATGAACAGTGCACAAGATCAGACTAGTGTTGAGTATTCAAAACATAACAACCCTTTATATTAAATTGGCTGTAATATACTATAATGGTAGTATGGCAATAAATATTAAGCTGATTTTACAGGTACATGTATATTTCAGCAAATAGCCCATCTTACCTTCTCTATCCTAACAATAACCAGACACTGTAATTACTCCCAAATGTTTAACAGTCTTCTAAAGTTTGCTGTATTCTACATCATAAAAACCCTGCCATTTTCAATATTCTGCTTAAACTATTACCAATCTCAAAAAAACAAAATGGTACTACCACTACTCTTCTGCTTAATCCTCTGATATATTTTTTCCTTAAGTCATAATAAAAAAAAATCATGATTGAAGACATATTTACATCATAAAATAAATAGAACTTTACAATCTAAACAACAACATTTAACCAAATCAAATAAGACCCAAAATATCTAGTAATGAAAAAAATACAGATTATAACATGTACCCTAAATGTAGCAATGTTTGATTTGATGTACAGGTGAGAGGAGAATGAAAGGAAATGGCATATGTAGAGAGAGTTGTTTGTCACACTACACCACTCCTCTAACTAACAAGATGAAGGAAGTGGAGAAAGTATTGAAGATTGAACAAGAGCTGCAAGGTGATTATGAGAGAGTGATTCTGAACATAACATCGCCTGATCCCATGTTGTAAGATGGGGATATTTGTTTGGCTCTTTTGGTGCATTATTTTGCTGAGAAAAAAAAATACAATGCAGTAGACCCTTTCTAAAGAACTAAGAGTAATAATAAAGTGTTGCAGCAACCATCTCATAAGATCTAAACCAACAGAAGTGAAGATATTCCTCAATGTTGTATGGCTCAGACTATGGCAGTATGTTAAAATCAAGCAGATCAATATCTCCTACCAGCCTTCTTGCAAACCGGAGACATGTGAGGAAACCTTGCGAGTTTTACTGCGCTGACATCTCACTGTCATTCAAGCAATATACTGAATGGAACTTCTATGATCACCAAGATACTATATAAAATTTTATTTTGAGGATAACCGAAGTTATCACAATCTTTAGGCAGTTTAAACAGACCTCTGAGGTAAAATACTTTACTCTCATGAGGATGAACCAATATTTTATTTAACTTCAAAGTTCTTTAAAAATTTAATGGCTGGAAAAACTAAATGATGAAGATTCTGACAAAATTTTCTTAACTGATTTGTTCCCAAACCCGACATTCTTTGTTGGTTAAGTTTGGATATTCACATAAAATATGCTAAAAAATTTAGTGCTGACCAGGATTCACCGCATACATATGGGCTATTAATTGAATACTTGTGGACAACCAATTCAATATCATGGCAGAATTACCTTAATGAAAACTAGTGAATACTGCCACAATCTGACAATGGGTTTTATCCTGTTTTAATTTGTTTTTATCAGAATAATTATTCCACAGAATCTGCCATTTATCTTAAATGATCAATGGCAGGGTTGGTTACACTTGATCTGGTTATAGTTTCATTTGCCCCTTTTGGTATCTTCTACTAAGCTGTCCAACTTCTGTCAACTTTACCTTGCTCCAATTTTCACCTCTCTTCTAAGAACACATCCTTTGAGGAAGCTTTATGAGCTGCCAAATAATTCAGTGGTTTTGTTCAACCACTTTATAACATCATAATGGCTTCTGACAAAACAAAATTATTCTACTTAAAACCTCCATCTCAAAGGAAATCTCCAAATGGTATAATATTTTCTAAATTATAAACTACCAATTCATAAAAACCTTCAATTCTTGTTCATGAGATGATTGCACTTTGCAAAGGAAACTATCCATAACAATCTCATAGCAGTAATTGTTATTTTACATTTAAATTGAGAATTTTTTACACCAACCAATAAATAATTATGCAAATAAATGGTTAAATCTGTATAAACAGTAACATTTCCTTCAAAACAGAGCTAGAAAGTTTAAATAAAGACAAATATGATACGCAAGTAAATTTCATATCATGGAAACTGAAAAAGTGGAATGGCCTAAAAACTGAGAATTGCAAATAAGAATAAACAATGAGGTTTACAATCATTCAGTACTTAGTATATATGTACATAGTATAATAAAAGTAATTTAATCACAGTCATTTCCCAAATATTTTAGCTCAACTTACTATTATGCCACTTGAGAATATACCAGCAGGCTCTTTTAATCATTTATGTACCATTTACTACTGAACAATTTCCATGCTGAATCCTAAAGTATCATTAAATCTATCAATTTTTAGTTATTAAAAAAAAATTTAAATTTTGCATAACAACATACTTCAAAATAAACTAAACCAAAGTAACCAACCACAAAACATATTCCAATTATTGAGAGGTTGCCTTTTGTACAGCTGGCTGCACCCAATATCTGGTACACTGGCACAAAAACATTTTGGCCTGATGAATTCATTAACTAAAGCTACAACAACATGTGAGCAGATCTCTTTAAAATGATCAGAACTAACAATTTATTTCCCCAATCTTTTTCAATATCAACTGTCATTAATTCAACATTTCATATGTTATAGATGCACAATACCAAATATGAATATCACTGAAGCATTACATCTTCTAAAAGAAAGTGTGAGGAGCCAAATGAAAATTATGGGTGGAACTATAGGACTAATAGGTAAATCTTAAAAAACAGTCATTATTACCATCAATATTTAGTTAAGCTCTACATTTTAAGTGACGTGAAATTTCTGGTGGTAAGCTCTGTAAACATTTTTATGTAAACTAAAGGTTACTCATTGACTACAGTTATTGCTGTTAATCTATGATTGCAATAAACAGCAAAAGAGGTCAAGGTTTACAATCGGCCAATCATGGGTAAAATGATATACTACTGACATTCCCCCCAAAAATAATCTTGGTAGTCAGCCCTACAGAATCATGGAAAGATGCAATAGGCACTTGGCTATGAAAGTTTATATCATCAATCTTCAAGAAACAAGACCCAGCACAGCAACATGGTCTAATTAGATACTTTTGATAGCTTACTGGTTGCCTTTAAAACATTAGTTACAACTGTTCCATCAAAATTCTTTCTCTCTTATTATTACACTAATCTTCTCAATCAGTGCTGAAAACAAAACCTGTATACATATCGCTTACCATGCACCAATTTAATTTGACTTAATTTTGTACATGGAACTCAAGCATAATTTTCTCTCCTCTCTCACTGTCTCTCATTAGATGGGCCCTGATATTGAGTTGACCCCTACCTATTCATGGTTCCAGATTCGCAGACTCACCGATCCGTGGATCTATACAGTATATGGAACATATACTATATAGGCATTATTCGCGGAAAATTTGCCTATTCACAGTATTTTTCACTGAGAAATATTCACTAGTTACTGAATTTTCATATTTTCAAGACTAAATGCACTTTTTGTGATAAAACTATTAAAATACTCGGGTACTGTATATGCATTTTTAGAGGGTTTCTTTTTGTTTGAAATTTCAAAATAGGCGGTTCTAAGCGTTTTTAGAGGGGTTTTAAGTATTCTCAGATTTTAGCTATTTGTGGGGGGTTGAGGTACACATCCCCCACAAATACCAGGGGTCAACTGTATTTGTGTTTTTCCTTTTGTTCTTGTGATATCTCTTTTTTATTTTATAAAGTGAGTGTGTTTCTTAGGAGTCCCCATACTGGTTTCTTCTCTCTCTCTCTCTCTCTCTCTCTCTCTCTCTCTCCTTAGACAATGTCAATCCTTACCATTTTGTTGCATGCTTGTTCAACCTATCCCTGGAGTAATATGGTGGTTATTTCTTTTTCCAGTTCTCCTACAAGATGGTAGTGTTTGCTTCTAGATGGGTAAATGCCAAGATAACAATGCTGTTATTACTCAGCCTATACCGCTGGACTGACCTTATGACTTCATCTCTTTTTTTTTGCTTGTTCATGAACTCACAGGTATTTATTTATTTATTTGGAGAAAAGGTAGGATTTCTGCACACTATATGACAATGGTAAGAAGTAATCAGGTTTTCAAACCATCGTCACCTCTAATGCCATGAAACACAACAGGCCTCTGTGAAATTCAGCCACATAAATCTTTCCTGTGCAACATCTTCCATAAATCTCTACTCATCTCTAGCCTCCTATCGGACATTTCTCATAACAGTAGGTGCGGTGTCTTTGAATTCTTCTGGTCTATTTTGATTTCCAAATTTTATTCTGCCTGTCCATACTTGAATTTACCTTTTTATAGTTTTTCATGGAATTACAACTCAGGAGAACCTGTATTGGATATTAGTTCCTAAATATAAAGATTCAACCTCATTACACCTCTAAATTGCAAATAAAAAAATTAAATTTTGAGAAACTCTACTTTACCACTTCTATATTATTTTTATTATCATTGCTAACTTCTTGGGGAATACAGTAAAATAGTGTCACATCTTAACATCATATTATAGGCTAGCCAGCTACTAAACCTAGAAAAGATATAGATCTTTAAAAAAAGGTCCCTAAATTAATGCAGATCTTTGAAGTTCTGCTGTACTTGAACATTTTTTTCTTGCATCTACTTAAAAAAACACAACTACCTCTTCCCTTCTGGGCCCATCACGTTCACCTAAGATCAGTCTCCACTTTAAATCCAGCTGCTACACAGGTCCACTAAAGAATGTGATTTCCACCTAACTGAAAATCAATGACTGAATATCATTAACAGTTGGGAGCCAGACAAGGAAAGGTGGAGTGCTGGATTGTTTAACAACATGACATTTTTATAATAAAATAAGGTTTTATATATACGTACCCAGTAATCACATAGCAATTAGTTTCTTTTAACTGGCAGCTTAAAATTTTGAAATTGCAGGTCACACTAGTTTGTTTTGGTTATGGTGACATGCCCAGCCCACTTTCGGGGGAAGAATAGGTACAACATAACAAAGAGCTTTAATTTGTTTATGTCTTTATGTCTGAGCAAGGGGAGGCAGACAGGCTCTGATCACGTAATTACTGGATAAGTATATATAAAACCTTATTTTATTATAAAAATGTCATTTATATATAAGTAATTTACCCAGTAATTACATAGCTAATTCCCACACTGAATGGAGGTTGGAAGGCTGGACATATCTACCCAAAAACATTATTAATAGTAGTGAATTTGAGAATAGAAATTTGCTAACACTGAATCAATCTTGCTGAACCTTACCTGATAAGAGAGCTGCTACAGGTAGATACTACCTCTGGTTGGTGCTCATCTTATCCAGTAGAGGCGAGGCGATATAGCCTTGAGGGCCTACTACTACTACAGTAGATGTTTTGCAGCGATGGACTAAATTCCGATGGCTAGCAAAGAATACAAGATGCCCCTGCCCAGGGCGCAGTACCACACAAAATAACCAGAACAAATATAGTCACCACAACCACCAAAACAAAATTAAAAACACCAATACCCAACCATTAAAACTAAAGGACTGCAAGGCGAAGAGAGTAAAGAAGGGACACTGCTTTCTATGTTTCCTCCCCCAACACCACGCCAGCCGCGTAAAACAGACCCAAGGTACTGCATTGATCATAAATCATAAATAATGAGATGCAAACACTGACTTGCACTACCAAAATGTCGACTGTACAATAGAAGAGAGGGATAAATTGTGCTTAAACGCCAAAGATGTAACAACAGCTCTTATCTCATGGGCCTTTACCCTACATGACGAGAGAGAGTCTTCGCTAACCATGGAATGAGCTTCTGAAATAAGGTCCCTGAGAAAGAATGCCAGGGCATTCTTAGACAGAGGCCATGAGGGACATTTCACAGAACACCAAAGATTTCTTGAAGTACCACGAATGGACTTTGTTCTGTGGAGATAAGACTTAATGAGCCCTCACCGGACAGAGAGTTCTCTCTTCTTCTGATGGGCTTACTATCTCAGTCAAGCTCTTAATCGTAAAAGAATGAGGCCATGGATTCCATGGTGATTCGTTCTTAGGTAGGAATCCTAGGGAAACGGAACAAACTGCACTCCCCTGAGAAAAGCTGAGATTTTTGTCCAAAGCATGGATCTCGCTGGACCTTTTTGCAGTGGCCAAGGCGACCAGAAAAAGAGTCTTCCTGGTAAGGTCCCTTAAAGAGGTGGACTGCATGGGCTCAAAACGTGAACTGGCCATGGCCATCCACCTAAGCACTATGCCCAAATTCCAGGACACTAAAGGCTTTTCTTTAAACTTTGTGATATCAAGACTTAATAAGATTGGACAAATCTTGGTTGGAAGATACGTCCGTTCCTCTGTGGTGGAAAACAAAGCTAAGCACTGACCTGTAGCCCTTAATGGTAGAAGTGGAGAGACCTTTAGCCGAGCATAAGAAAAGCAGAAAGTCCATTATTTCTATTACAAAGGTACTAGAAGAGGGCAAATTATTTCGTCTACACCAAGACCTGAGGATAGACCACTTAGCCTGGTAGACTTTATCTGAAGATTGCCTTCTGCACTTAGTAATCACATCCGCAGCTGCTCTTGAAAAGCCCTTCTTTCAGAGCAGTTGCTTAACAGTTTGAATCCTGTTAGGGCCAGAGTAGACAGGTTTTGGTGAAACCGTCAGAAGTGTGGTTGCCTGAGAAGTTGTTGCTTCTGCAGTAGCAGCCTCAGGAAAATCCACAAGGAGTTCCAGCAGATCCGGAAACCACTCCTTTGCTGGCCAGAAGGGGACTATCAAAATCATAGACAGGTTGTGATGAGACCAGAACTTGCTGAGTACTTGTCTCACCAAACTGAATGGGGAAAAGGTATACAGATCTTTGCCCAGCCAGTCCTGCAACATTGCATCGGTCGCCCATGCTCAAGGATCCGGTACTGGTGAGCAGAAGAGAGGAAGTCGATGGTTCCTGGAGGACGCGAATAGATCTATCATGGTTTCCCCCAGAGCTTCCACAGGTACAGGCAAACCAATGGATCTAACGTCCATTCAGTGGGAAGGACCTGTTTCTGGTGGCTCAATTCGTCTGCAAGAACGTTGAGTTTCCTTGGATAGAGCGGGTCACCACTTGCGTGTTGTTTCGGTTTAACCAGAGAAGAACAACTTTTGTGTTTTGTACAGAGAGAAAGAGTGAGTCCCCCGTTTCTTGATGTATACCAGTGCAGTCATGCTGGCCGAATGCACTGCTATAGTCTTGCTACACACATCTGAGGCAAAGCACTGCAGGCCTAGAAAGATCGTCTGTAATTCCTTCACATTGATGTCCCAGTCTTTCTGTTTCTGGGACCAGGTACCTGACACCTTTTGCCCCTAAAAGAGCTCCCCAACCTAGATTTGAAGTGTCTGCAAGGAACTCTAAGCTGCTGCCAACCACAGTACTTCAACCATCAGCCAGCAGAAACAAATTGAAGCTCTCTGCTGTGTTGTACCTATTCTTCCCCGGAAAGTGGGCGGGACATGTCGCCATAACCAAAACAAACTAGCGTAACCCGCAATTTCAGAATTTTAGCCGCCAGTTAAAAGAAACTATAGGTATGTAATTACTGGGTAAGTTACTTATATAAAAATAATTCAATTGGAGCTCTTCCATGATTATTTCTAAAATCCTGAAAGGCTGTAAGATATAATAAAGAAGGTTGCTAGACACATCCTTCAGAATGATTTTTCATTTATAGAATGCTTCATAACTATTTATGGTCATATGATTATTCTTAAAGAATACAAGAAAATGTTTAAAGAACTTAACAGAGGGATATCATGTCACTGTGCTGTAATTTATAAACCACTGCAAAACAAGTGGTAATAACTTCTGTTTTGAACATCAGTAGCAGGAATTTTAGATTCCCACACAATAAAATGGGTTCTAATCCAAACTGATTAAGATATACAGTACAGTATAATAATCCACTTTACACTTACCTGAGAGCTATAAGGCTCCATCCATAACTCTCACATGGTTCCTAACACTTTCACTTAACAAAAAATACTCAAATTTGGTAATATGTATAAATATATAACATACAAAATTATTATATAATGACAATTGATATTATAAAAGACTATTTATCAAATAATTCTTCTGATGACTATACAGAGGTCAGAGGGTGGCATACCAGTTTCACTGACAGAATACTCTTGGACAAGCATCACACCAATGTACTATGAATAAATTTAGCCAGCTGTACACATTCATAAGTGACTATCCTCCATCAGACTTGTTATTTCCCTCTGACTTCCTCTCATAGGTAAATTCCCTTCATAATCATCAAATAAAATATTCTCTCTATACAGGAAGTTTGTGAACTTTCATATGCTTCTTAAGAGCCCCTCTTTCACTACATGTCTTTCCACATTCATCACATGCAAATGGTTTTTCTCCAGTGTGAACTTTCATGTGATTTTTGAGGTTTCCGCTTTGACTAAAAGTCCTTCCACATTCAGAGCACGTGAAGGGTTTTTCTCCAGTGTGTATTCTTATGTGTTTCTTGAGAGTCGATCTTTCACTAAACGTTTTTCCACAATCATTGCAAATAAATGGTCTCTCACCCGTATGAATTCTCATGTGATTTTTAAGACTTCCACTTTCACTAAATGACTTCCCACATTCAATACATTCGTATGGTTTTTCTCCCAAATGAATTTTCAAGTGGTTCTTGAGAGTGCCACTTTGATTGAAGGTTTTTCTGCAATGGCTGCATTCAAATGGTCTTTCTCCAGTGTGAATTCTCATGTGAACCGTGAGTTTTCCCCTATCACTAAAAGCCCTTCCACACTCTGTGCATTCATATAATTTCTCACCTGTGTGAGTTCTCATGTGCTCATTGAGATGCGCTCCTCTGAAAAACGATTTGCCGCACTCCTTGCATGGAAATGGTCTCTCTCCAGTGTGAATTTTCATGTGATTCTTGAGATTCCCATTTTGGCTAAAAGTCTTCCCACATTCATTGCAAACAAATGGTCTCTCACCAGTATGAATTCTCATGTGGTCCTTCAGATGTTCTTCTCGCTGAAACGACTTATCACACCGGTGGCATGTGTGTGGTCTATGGCCTGCGTGAATTTTCAGGTGATTCCTCAGTGTCACATTTGAATTGAAAGTTTTTCCACATTCCTTACATAAAAATGCTCTCTCACCTGTGTGAATTCTCATGTGATTTTCCAAGGTCTCGTTTGAATTAAATCTCTCACCACATTCTTTGCATGTATACAACCTATCTCCAGTATGGATTCTCAAATGCATCTGAAGAGTATCATTTAAAATAAATCCCTTACCGCATTCCTGGCAAGTATAAGGCTTCTCCCCTATGTGAATTTTCAAGTGCATTATGAGGGTATCTTCATCTGGAAATGTGTTTGCACAAATATCACATTTAAGAGCTGTTTCACCTTTCCCAGCCATTGGTGAACCAGTTCCTTCCTCTCCACTTCTATCATTCTGTGCTCCAATATACATACTTTCCATTCCATTATCACTAGAATCAAAAGTTCCTGGTTCCTTTTTTATGTCAACTGCTGTTGGTTCCTTTTTTATGTCAATTGTTGCGATGCAAAATTTACTACAATCAACAAACTCTGACATATGAACATCATCCACATCTTTGTCTTCTTCTTTGATAGTGTATGATAAAGGGTCTGCTCCATCACTATTTACATCTGAATTCATTTTCACAGTATTTTTTGTCTAAAGTTCTGTTAATTATCAGAGCTCAGATTACCTGAGTAAAATTCACAAAGTAAAGAAATTCATCTTAAAGCACATAACTAATCCTTAAAAATCTCTAACATTACACAAATCAATAAATTTGTTCCAGTAAAACAAACTTCATTTTAACAATATTAAAATTCAAGGCAAGAAAGTTTTGTAGTACTACTACTTTAATTACCACAAAGGACAAGAAATGTTTACCTAAAATACTTTTGTGTTAGACATTTTCCTATCCATTATTTTAAGTTGCATCTACTTATCTGAGCTCTATTTTGTAAATGTAACAATGCGGTTCAAAAGTATTTCTAGAACATCATTCTATAATACTGTAACACTGATTTACAATTAAACAGAAGTTACTTTATAATCTTAAAATCAAATACTACAGCTTTCATGAAAAAAATTATTCAAATGGCTCTTTCCTTACTTGATAATAAAACTGAACTTCTAACCAGGAGAGATGAAGGCTCAGAATAACAGAAGTTCAAATGGACTAAATTCAGCATGTTACATGTCAAAGCTCACACTAGAAAACAACAGCTGTCTCCTGAGTATAATAAACATATGTTGTCCTGAAGTAATGTCCAGTATTTTTTCTTCTCCCTTGGTTGTATCCTGAAAGTAGATACATAATTCAGCTCTCTATTTAAGACTAAAAACCATACAATTTGGAAGATACATAAAAACTTATTTTTTCAAATGCAAAGACATTTATTAATCATCTTCCACTGGATACAAAATTATTCATTCTTTTAAGTGACAAATTATTCATTCTTTTAAGTGACATTTTAAAAGATAAAGAACCAAAATTAATTCTGTACACATGTAAATGATTATAATAACCTAAGATAAAGAGTTGGCAGTCACAGTGATATTTATCATATTCATAAGCAAAGTTCATTTATTGTCTACAAAATTATCATTTACATGACTGCTTTATTCAAGAGTCTGTGAATCCTAAATATTCAATTCCTGAATAGCAAGTAGATCACCATCTTCTGGCTTCCATGTATGTAAAAACCTGGCTTTTGCAGTCCCGTTAAGGGTGCAAATAGTGAATGGGGGTTGGAGGTGTTACACTACATATTTAAAGAATGGGTTGTACACGTGAAATGAATTTTGTTTTTAAAAATTATATTTATCTGTTGTACAAAACCATCACTTCTACAATAGCTACAAACACTTCTGAAATGCTGACTGGAACAAAATGTCCTTGAGGTTAATAAAGAACTCAATACTCTGAAGGGCTGAGAGTCACAGCTGTAAAAGTCGAAACAATGTGTGGATTGTAGAATAAGAGGTCTACATCATAAGCCATAAAGATAATCGTAACATTGACAAAAAAGATGAATGGATTCACAGGTGCAGAAGTTGCTAAATCCAGTTCCCAACTCAAAGGCTAGTAAACCTGAAACAAAGCTAAATAATCAGAGCCTAATAACCTGAAGCTGGCAAGTCCTACTTGCCTAAAGTTGGAGTAGGTCCTTCATATTATCACATTCAAATAGCCCAAAAGGCTAAATCTGGATCAAGCGAGTGCATCTTTCCTCGGTGCAACAAACAAACATATACACAGACATACACACACCCACAGTCAGGATGACTGATGGTTGTGTGTGGACATCCTAAGGTAAGGTACCTGGATCTCTCATGTGCAAGAGGGAAGTAAGTGTGAGGATACTTCACTGAAACGATTGCTAACTCTTGCTGCCTAGAAACTAGGAAGGATAAAAAAATGAACACCTGTTGATCTGTAAAATGGGGTATATTGTACCTGCAATTTCAGTTGACTCTATTCTCTCTTTGCAAGCAACTCCCAGTTACCAGAACAGGCTGCCTTAAGATGAACCTCATATTTGGGGAGACCCAAAATCCAATGAAGTGAGAATGCATTTCTTAACAGTTTGCTTAAAAGATTTTTGCTTCAAAAGTAAGCTAGATCACATCAAAATGGAAAAAAGTCTCCCTGGGTGTCTGCAGGTGGCATAGAACATCTTTGGAAGTTCCTGAGAGACATCTTCACAGCTATGCAGAATGTCTGGCTATGTCTCCTTGTAGAGCAAGGCATTGCAGCAGTGGATTCAGAAAAACTGGGTGTGATGTAATTTAACCAAAATAATCTGACCATTCTAGAGGACTCTGAGAACCAGTATTTGTCCTTTGAAGAAAGAACAGATGCAACCAACTGCTGAGTCCCAGGGAGGGGAGATGTCAAGAGTACATGGATCCTCCTGCATTCTTGTGGTGGCCTGTCTCTGCCATCTCCATTCTCTGATGCGAGACAAGCCTGGAATGCAGCCATGACATTGTCTCCTCCAATCCTTGAGAAAATTTTATGCTAAATGAGCTGTCCTGACCTCAGAACATCTCTACAAAGAAAGCTGAAAACCTGCAAAAAGCTCCTGTTGATGAGAAAGAGTCCCAGCCTTCCTGTCCTGACCATCAACCATATCCATAAAGAGGGGAGACTGAATACCTGGGAAGGATGCCTGTTGTTGAAGAAGATATGCAGTTATCCTTTAAGCTGGGCTCCATTCTCCAAGGCTAGAACAAGTAGGTTAATCTTCAGGTTAACAGCTGGCAAGTCATCAAAAGCACCTACATGTAGGGAAATATAAGAAGTAGAGGTGAATGTAATTACTGTATAATATTTCCCAGTTTGGAAGACAATTTTTCTCCTGAAATAAGCTCCCAAAATTTACTGTGCATCCTAAAGGATGAAGGTTACATTTTTCATAGGTATATCCTAACCCTAGGATGGTTATCTTTGCTAGACAGTAATCAGAATTTCTGTGTATGATTTCTCTACGACGTATATAAGTTATACTTAGTTAAAGTACAAAACTAAATAAACAAAAGTATCAGAACAAAATTTTGACATTACAAAGATTTACACATATTTCCATATTGGCAGATCATGTTAGAACAGTTAAAGGGTAAGTAATAACTTAAATGCTGTAAATCTGTATTATTAATATTTTTTACTGTCTTCAAATTACCCCAACTTTGAGGGAACATTATTAGCTGGCAAAAGTAAAACTGCAGTGCCTGTATGTAAAAAAGGTTTATAGGTAGATCTTACTTTAGCAAGAATATAGTAATCAAACATGTTCATGTAGCACTTTTACAAATGGTAACAATGTCAAAATATTTTCAGGTTTTGAAGAATAAATGTTTTGCCTTATTTGCAATATCAGTAGTGTATGAGTTTTAATCTTTATTCTCCAGGCTTTTCTAGAGTTGCTCCTAGGGCAGGCCTGCTCCTGCTTAGGGTGTGGTCTGAATTGATCTGTGAGTTGCACTTGAGAGGTTGAGGGGTTCCTTTTCTGACAGATGTTCCAAATGTTTTTGCCTGGAGATCCACTTCAGGTGCACAGGACTGCTGGCCTTTGACTGCTGATCCATCTTTCTCTGCCTAGGAATCCAGTTTCAGGGGAATTTGACAGTTGAGTTAGTTTTCAACCCTATATTGTCTGAATTAATTTGGGTTTATTTAGTTTTGCATCCAGGTATAGCTCCTGCTCTGGCCCTGCCTGCCATTAGTCATTAGCTTTGCCCACTGTTTGGACTGCCTGCTCACCACCTACCTCGAGCTTCTAGAGTATCATTTCAACTTTAGTAACAGACACATCAGTTGTTGGTCAGGATCCTTGGATGGGTGTGATTCCTGTGCCAGATGGATATAACTGACAATAACAGAATCTTTCAGTTGTTTCTCATATGGATAGCTTGACCAAAAACAGAAGGACTGAGGGAAGATTGGCCCGCAGGCACAGCAACACAGGCATTGCAGCTGCAATATCAGCTCAACCATGTGCAGAGCATCCCAGATCAATGCATTCATGGTCATGACAACTTACACAACTGCATCACCAATGCAATGGTCAATCAGCTTGATGTGACATGCATATATTTCTGGCCAGGAAACTACAAAACCATATTTCCCGTGTGGGACTGATGGTTTGACTTCATCATTGGTCACAACCAATCATTGGCAAGAAAGGTTGGTCGGATCAGTCCAGGCCAAAGAGACCTGATCAGCTGAGACAGAATTGGCCAAGTTCCTGAGTGAATGACTATGCAGCCATAAGCCCATTGTTAGAGTTAACTTACTTCATTTTCACCTAGTTTAATGGATGGATGGAAATAATCTGTTAACAAACACTGGGGGATTTAGTGGATGATGTAGCTGTATGCGTGGAGTTCTGGTATTATTTCTACCTACCTTAGTGCAGGTAACTGGTGATATCTTTGCATAAGTCATGTATCAACAAAGATAACCATCAAGAGCTTCACAGGCATTAATGATTTTCTACAACCAGTAACTTAGCATTTACAATCCAGTGCCCCGTCTATTAGCTGCCTGGAGTCTGGAGGCACATTCAGGTCAAATATGTCTACAAGTATCTGTGTCAGCCTAGCCTCAACCTCAATGAACTGGACTAGAGAGGCTGGAAGTGGTTGTAGATATGACATTTGACCTGGCTTTTTCATTACTGATTAATAAGGGTTTAGTTTCAGCTGTCAACAACTGAACTCTGATGAAGAGTAACAACCCAATCCTTGTTTCAGAATGAAGAAGCAGTTCTAGATTACATCAACTGTCGAAGGCTGTCACTTCCTTGGGAGAACTTCTGCCGTGATCTTCAGAGGTAGACACCAATCATAGAAGAAATGGCTTCAGCCTGTCTTGGTTCCCTCTTCTGTGGAAGTGAGCAACTTAGGGCATTTTACCTGTCTCTTTTTGTGGTTTCCATCTTGCATCTTTGGGACTCCTTTGTTGGATAACATTTTTTTTTTATAGTGGAAGGACTGGCAGCATTGGATGCAGGTTTTTGTTGTGTATCATTAAGCTGGGAGGCTTCTACCTAGGAGATAGAGGACCAGGTCTCCAGGACACAACAAGTCTTGTCAAAGATTTTGGACTGGAAAACACTAAGCAAATTATAAGATAGTTTACACAGTTTTTGTCTATTGTGAGAGCTCTGGCAGCACTGACTGCATATTTTAGGGTGTGTTTTGTTAAGCTGGAAGGTTTTTACCTGCAACATCAGAAGTTAGGAGACCAGTTTCCCTGGTCATGAGTCTCATCCTGGACTGGAATGCACCAAGCCAATCCTAGGACAGTTGATTTCAGGTGACTTAAGATGATACACACCTTCCTTAACTGCTGAAACTGGTGCTATACTCAAAAATGCAATTTTCTTTTGCTGACTGGAATGATTTCAACCCCTTTGGAGTTTGCCATCAGAGCCCCCCTCATCTAGAGTTTGGGTTGACAAAGTTTTAAGGTAACACCAGTCATTGTTGGGTGATTTGCATTCCTCGCAACAAGCAGACTTGAATTACCTTCTCAACCAGTATAACCAGATAGCCTTCTTTAGTCTCGTTGGTTAAAGCTGACTTCCCAACTACAACGCTGTTATTAGCGTTACAACCAGTTGCAGAAACTTCCCTTTTAATGTTTGGCCCTTCTCTAAATACCCAATCTTACCTGGAAAGACCTATTCTTAGCTTGGATTAAACTCTTCCTGCTCCTTCCTATAAAGAGTGTTTTATCCATATGGTCAACATCCTTAGAAGTCCAAGTGGTTGTTGCTTAGGAGTTTTCCTTCTGTTTTACTGTGGGAAAGTCTTTCAGCCAAAAAATGGAGCTCCAGGGTAGGAGCCCATATGTGCTATCCCTGTGCTTGGGAAATTATAAGTGGGCCATCTTGACAATGTCTTCTTCTTCAGACACTGAGAAATATGTGGGTCATTATTTACCATCTTATCCACAATTTTACAAAGGCAAGAGACTAAAGCAATGGGTCGGTAACTGTTAATCAACAAGCTATTTTTCCTTGTTTAAGGAAAGGAGGCACCTGCACTTTTTTCCAGACATATGTTAAAGTATTTTAGGAGGATGAGGAGGAGGGAGTAGAGTTTGGCACTCCTTGGACTTGCTCTTATCTCATGCCTTACTCTTTTCTAGAGCTGGAGACCTGTTCAAGGCAAGGATCACTGCTGTCAGAGAAGATACTTCCACAGTCAATGCCACTAGGGGATATCCCACATGAAGGACAACCACTTCAGGAGGGTCAACAGAGGTCTTTGGTGAGAGCAGTAGCAGCAGGTGACTCTTGACTTGATTGATTATGAAATTTAGGTCTTGAAGACCAAGTGCCAGAACCCATCTGGATTACTGAAGCTAAGTAGTCAAGGCAGCCTGAAAATGATGGACTCCCTGGGATACTGATGGAAGGCCACACCTTCCAAAGGTATTTGATAGCAAATGAGATGCCTTAAGTAAAAGAGCAGGTGGTGATCAGACACATGTGGGTTAGGTCTCACCAAGGAAGAGCCCAGCACAGGCATCTGAATATTCACTGGAAGAGAGCATGGGGGGGTTCTTACCTTCCTGTGCGTACACTCCCTGTACCGACAGAGAGAGAAAGAAGTATATGCAGAAGTGGGGAACAACAGTACAGGAGGGGCAGGGAGGAAGGAACCAAAAGGGTTTGGCAACGTCACTGGGGAGGTGGGGGTGTTCCCTTCCAAAAGACAGACGCAAACACTTTTTACCCTCTTACTGTCACTCTTACACCTCTCCAGTTGTGAAGGTGACCACTCCAGACGCTCCTTACAGGGAGGAAGCAGGACTTCAAAGCCTACCCCTGCAGGTAGCACAGCAATGGTGTGGATCAATCAGTATTTTTTCTGTTATGAGCCAAAAAGCACAAAACAGTCATACCATAGCAGTTTCAACTTATCCAAAAGGGGGGGAGGGCAAGACATCTTCACTAAATGGCAGTTGAGGAAAAAGTGCTTCCTGATGGAAGGTGAGAGGTGTTATGCCTTCACTTAATCCCTTACCACTGATTAACTACCTTGTTATCAAGTTTGAATGACTGATTCCAGCTTGTGCTTAGGAATGCTCCTACATAAAAGGTGATGGTTTGCTTTTCTGCTGGAATAAACAATTGTCATATTTGCAAGCTTACCTTATGGCTGGGAGGCTGAAGGCTGATGTTCCTTACTGCTTTATTTTTCCATGTAAGGAAGGTTTAGGTGGGGGTACGATTTGGAGACACCACAGAAAGTTGTGAACTCACTGCTCCCACTTGTGCTGGTTGAAAAAAGTATACCATTTGAGATACAGACTTAGAATTTATAATAACATAAGTCACAGTGGAACTGAAATTTTGCAAGTGACAATTGAAAATTGGAAAATGTTACAAAACACGAGGCTTTAGGAACCCATATCTTTATTTGTAAAAACCGTGACAGAAATTGTGACATACTATGACATCATACTGTGATGGAGCAAAAATAAATAAATTGCTATATAGTATTTGCCCAATGCAAACTAAAGAATCACATTCAGCTATTATCTGAATGGTGGGAGATCAAACTGAGGTTTAGAAATCATTATCAGTTTGTCCATATACTGTACATTAATTCAAATATGGAACCCTGTCATCCCTTGTTGCTACAGCAATTAATTTCATGTTCACAAATTGTCAAGTAATAACAGATTTGGCTGAAGGCAGAACATCTTTAGTTTGAACTCTTAATACCACGGCTGGGGTATGACCTGCAACATAAATTGGCTGTGAGAAATTCTCATAAGTACCAAATTAAATAACGCTAATGGTGGACTAATGAATTTTTCTTAGCAATTGAAATATGAAGACTTCATTAACTTTATAAATCCCCAGCAATGTTTCCAGTGGCTTCCTGAATTTCTTGGGTATTCTTCTTAACCACTTAGAAGCAAATGTAATAAAGCAGTATTTTTTTATATGATATAATACTTAGGTAACAACTTCAGTTAATTAAAACTGAATGTTCTCATGGTCATCTTCATGGATATTCAGATTTCGGCCATTTTTCACAACTTGAAAATTCAGTTCCACAATGATGTCATTGTTTAGTTGTTAGACCAATCTCTGGTATTATTACTACATTAAGTAACAATAATGCACAAGCAATACAATCTCTAGGCAACTTACTAAAAGTTGGATGTCACTGTTAAGGTTCTTAAGAAGACAAAACATTATGTATGTGGTTATTCTACAACCACATTTAAGAATGCTTTTTCTTTATCTTCTTCATGATTCATTTGTCTGATGACTAACATATAAATTTACATAAAGTAGTTTTTGATGAAGGCCACTAGCCTATGCTGTACTCACAGCACAAGCTTCAAGGTATCTCAGCCTACTAGAACCACCTACTATTGATGAACTAACGCCTACGACTTCCCAAGTCTAAGGTAAGCAATATGTTAACAGTGGGTACTGGAAATTAATGGCAGTTCAGAAGGGGTCAAGTAAGAAACTGTAACCTAAGATAGGTCAGGCTGTATTCCCATTTCAATTGCTGCCATGCTCTTCAATTAAGGTTAAGGGGAATCCAGGAAATGGCAAACCCTCCTGGTCACAGAGGCAGGGCCTGGTGATCAGTTAGGTTAGGATGTAAGATTGTAAGTATCACTGCCACACTTATCTTACAAAGGTTAAGCGGTGGTTCAGGGGGTCCCCTTGCCCAATAAGACTTAGTGTCCTTGGTCCTAGGTTAATTCTGCTTGCATTACTCTTATTTACCCTGGCATATATTCACACATTCAATCTTTTTTATTTTCCTCCTTGTCAAAGTTATTGATTTTACACATTATTTGTCATCGGTGCTGTAATATAAACTTGTATTCTTTGCAAGTTTTACTATTTCTGTTGTCATACTTCACTCATTAAATTTTCTGTTTTGCCTATCCAAAAATCCTGCTTTCCCACAGTGGTCTGGCATGAATTAACTGCTATGCTGGCTATAGGTTAACCTGGGATGGGGAACCAAATAAATGAAGTGGTTTGTACCAACAGAAGACAAACGTTCAGAAATTAATATAACACCAGGGGTGATAATCATTCATAAAAATATTGGGTAAATGGAAAGGAGATAGCTGCACGAGATTTTATTAATATAATTTTTGACCAAACAATATAGAAAGGGGCAGTGTATAAGACAGAACTGGTGAGATAATCTGAGAAATCTACTGAGATAACTAGAAATTTACTGTCTTTTATGTTTTGACGCTCATACCCGAGGGACCGGTACAAAATATGGTGCAAGCTTCATAGGGCACTGTGTTCAGTACCAGGCTCTCGGGGGATGAAAGTAAAACATTAACAGAAGGTAAATTTCTCAATATTTTGGTATAATTCTCAGATTATCTTACCTGTACTGCATTACGCCTATATAACACCCTTTTGTATATTCTTCACTCAAAAGATTACATTAATAGGCAAAACAATATATTGTGTGGCCATCTCCTTTAGACTTACCAAATAGAGCCTATGGTTACGTGTTTGTGGAAGAATTAATTCTATTATCTATCCCAACAACTCTGACAAGAAATGCAAACCATATTGCCTTATAACCAATCTTATCTTTTATGGTTATCCTACCCATAAGCTACAGGTTAGGGGTTAGCTCAGCTAGCCTAGACTAGGATACTTATACAGTTGTAGCTATTTCGTGTGAAGTAACGTCATTGTTATAGACCCTGCTATTGAGATTACCTACAGGTTCGAGTCTACGGTGAAGTTCTACCGAATTCGAGACTTACACTACGAAAGCCAATTAATCTACAGTAGAAATAGCCTATAGTCTACAGCAGTACTTAGACTAGCCATCCATGAAATAAATAAAAAAAAGTCTGGGTTAACAGTCGGCTAACATTAAGTACGGAAAAAGGGTTGGGCTAACTTAAACTAAAACATACCACTTTATACCCCAAATTTCTCCATAAACAACACAAAACCATAATAAACATTTGTTTACGGTTGATATCTTAACGGCCGGACATTGACCCATCGGCGACGGAATCGTGAGTATAATGTTTCTCTTGAAAATTGTAAATTGTGGTTATAAGTAAGCTAAAAGTATATTTTTGTACTGTTTCTTTCCGAACCATTTCTAGCAATTAAAGACGCTTTGTGGTTATACTGGGTGCCATTACATTCCTAGCATAGAGTATTTATTATATTGCTGGTACGTGTCAATATTACTTTGCGTACTACGAGGACAAATCCTGTTCGATTTATATTGAAAGGACTGATCTGCTGTTTCATTACATTACATTAATGAGAAGGCGGTAATTAAGAAACTCGAGCAAAAGAAAACTATATATATATATATATATATATAGTATATACATGTACATATATATAATTTATTATATATATATATATATATTATATTATATATATATATATATATATATATAGTATATACAGTGTACATATATATAATTTATTATATATATATATATATATATATATATATATATATATATATATATATATATATATATATATATATATATATATATATATATATATTTATATATATATATATATATATATATATATATATATATATATATATATATATATATATATATATATATATATATATAGTACATTAAATTTTTGTAGTACTGGAAGTGTTTCTAATACCTCATTAAATCTGCACTTCACATAAAATCAACGACGTCAATTGTATTTTAGAAACACCCATATGTTAAGAAAGATGTTATGTTTTTTTTATCTTAGTACTGTCCTTACACAAGAATAAATAAAATTACATGAACCAAGAATCTAAGAAAACTAAAGCCAGTTTCATATGCAGAGTAATGATGGCTGGGCTTTCTAAGTTGGTGGTACCCGCCACATCTTCAAAGTTAAGCTCCTTCACAATACGAGCCTGTGTTCATGAGTGACGGTGTGTTTACAAGTTTATTAATTTTTGCTTGTTCATAACGTATCAGTCTGTATATTTATAATTCTTGTATTGAACCACAGACCAATAACGCACAGATATAATATTCGTAATAATAACGTTATTGGAGTTAGGGAGGCGATCATTTATCCATGAGAGTTCTCCCAAGTAAGGCTATTGGTTCCTCCAACTCTTGTTTCCTCACTGCTCACTCCACAGGCTTGAGTGGGCACAGTTTCCTTTGAAATAGCCGCAGATATTTTTGTTACTGTTTAATTCATATCCTTCATATGTCTGTTTTCCTGAATCCCCTCTTACTTTCCCTACGTCTGATCCTGGATAGTGTGTCGTTTCTAGTTTTAGCGGTCACCGCATCTCAAATACTCTACTACTTTTTGTCTTAACAGGGCGTCTTGAATAGCTTCCGCACCTTTTTCTCTCTTTCTTTCTTAGAGGTTCTGGTTTCTTGCATCTAAATAAATGTTATGTTGCGTCCTCCTCTCTTTGTTTAGATCATATAGGCAATATCTATATTTTCATTTGAAATTCACTTTCAAACTTATCACATTTATCGTGGTGCTGTTTCCAAGACCTTAGTAAATTTAAATAATGGCTCTTGCCTGTACCTTCCGTAAATCTCAGTTTTTTTTTTATTTCATTTCACTTGACAGTTCCAAGTATTGTAAAATTTCCGTCTTGTAGCCGGATTTTTTTTTTTTTGGGGGGGGGCCAGTTTTGATAGCAAAACGTATGGTGCTCAGGTAATGTTTCAAGTATAAGAACGTATGCCGTTTTAATTTTACACCATCAGTTAAGGATGTATATCCAGCTTGTTGCAAAGTTTGGCGATAAAATGTTTAGAAAGTCAGAAAACATGCCAATTTTTTCACAACTGTTTCACTGAAAAAAGTGAATTTCTCCACACAGCGCGATGCTACGGATCTCCGCCCATGTGTCTTTGTTGATGCAAAGGTAACTTTGTTGCTGTTTTCGATTGAGTCGGTAGTATGCCGATATGGGCTCTTGCTTTCAATAGCAGCCCATAAAGGTAGTTATTTCTGTCTGTCGTTTATGTTACTAACTCACTTGATTAGCTTTTTGGGCCTCAGCATAATCCATTACCTATTCCAACAGACTCCTAAAGTTGTTTACATATTTCAACTGGATCTTATATGCCAATAGATGTCTGGTGTTCATTGAGTGTATTTATCATGAAACATTTTCTGAGGATAGATTATCAATTTCAACAACCCATTTGCGAGCATACTCAGCCGTCTATTCAGATTTCCAGTTTTGGTAAATTCCTTTATTTCTGTTTAGAAAATCTTCAAGTAAATTTCATTCCTGAACCTGCACGACCCAGTTCGACCTCGCTTTTCACCTCATACGTAAAAGTACGCTGTAAATCTAATTAAGATGATATACCACCTCGAAGTTTTAACGCTTATTTGAATCAGATATTTACAGGCTGTAAATCTAATTAGGTTGATATACCTCGAAGTTTTAATGCTTATTTGGCCCAGATTTTTAAAAACTTCATTATTATATCTTTCTGATCCAGTTTTTGGTGCCATTATTCTCGAAATTACGTCTCCTGTCAATAAGAACTCAACATTGTTAATGGTGTAATTCAGACTACAACCATTCTGCACCTGTCCCAACAGATGCAAAGTACTCTCTGTCCTTTCCTTCTAATATTTCTTGTTTGTTTTCCTCGTATCCAGTTACCATAACTGATTAATCAATCAATTAATCAAAGTAATACACTGTATGTTTCTCGTCTTAATTCCCTGTTGGAAATTATTCAGTTTGTTATGAAGACCTCATTTTTGGTAAGGGGACTTCTTGGTTCTTTCGCAAGTCCTGTAATTACAGTTTTATATCTCTCATCTGACTACTGTCTGAATTTCTTACTCTCTTTACTACTATAGCTCATGCAGATTTTATGTTAATAAGCATCATAGTAACTGAAGGTACAGAATGTGCCCTACTTCAACAATTTACAAAAGGGCATTCAAACAATGCTTTGCAATAAACATGTACCATTCCATTTGATCTAGGTCTAATTATGAAAGGGCGTAACTAAAGACAGAAGCTTCAATATATTTATATGTAAACATGCGGTTGTTCGCCTAGCATAAGCCTACATTTATGAGACATACATTTATTAGACATACAGTCTGCTGGAAATCTGTGCAGCTATTTTTCAGTGCGAAACTTGAATCACTTAGGTATATATTTAAATTCTATCTCAACAACTCTACTGTAGATGAAAAATAATGTTTTCAGCACTGGTTACCTTTCAAGAGTCAGACCCAGTCACTTGGAACTTACATAGGAAAAAATAAAAATTATAATTTCTGTGTAGAGATTTTGGCAGTAGGTAAAAAAAAAATGGCGGAATGTACCCATTTGGCTCTCGCTTGAAAATACAATAATATGATGGTAGGAAAGTACTTGGAATCAGAATTATTCATGGGCTTTCTGTGATGACTATTTGGTCCTTTTGACAGAGTGGAATTTGCTGGATAAGTATCCCTGGTTTGCAAACCTGAAAAAAAAGCATCTCTCATGAGTGTCGTGATGTGGACTGCTGTTATCCTTTGTTTCATGTAATTAGAAAGACGTTAGTTTTATTCCATTAACATTTTCAAGTCTGTAAGAGCTAAACTCCATAACCAAGTTAATGTCAATTTGCGCAGCTTAAAGTTTCAGTACTTGTTCCATAGCTTATGATTTTATAATTTAGCAGAATTGATTAATTCTCGAAATTATACTTACATGATTTTAATGGATATGAAAACTTGCGTCTGTGGGATGTATAATGTATTTCTGAATCTATATCTTCTGATTTAACAAATTCATATTCAAACATCTTTTTTTTGTGAAGCCAGGATGTTGTTAGTAACTGGTTGATTTATAGTTAGTCAGAGATCTTTCAGACCACTGGTTTTAAGAATATGTCCCAATTTATACTTTGCTTTACACATTCATGAATTTGTGTGAATGCTTGCAAAGGCAATTAAGGGTACATAAATTTTTAAAAAAGTAAATTGAATTTTCCATAGATATACAAACCTGAGACTTTTATACAGGGCTAGAACTTGTTAATGACGCAGTTGGAGGAGCAAATAACAGGGAATACTGAACAAGCGAAGACGCCGGGGAAGAGGTATACATTAAGCTCCTTAAATATACCTTGATATTAAGATTACTATATGGGTGCTGGGAAGCATCCTCCATTGAAACCCTGAGGTTTGGAACTGGGAAGCAGAACACTGGGAGCTAGGTGTTTAGCAACATTGCTAACAGGTCAGTTATTGATGTTCTCCACAATCTGAACTGCCAGCAATGTGAAGATTAGGGACCACTCTGTCCATGGCAACTGAGCTTGTCTGACACAACATTCTATCTGACCAGAATACACCTAGCAGACAGCTTGACCAGTGGTGCTCATTCCAGTCACGCCTCTGCCTTGCTAACATGCTGAAGGGCATTGAGACCTTCCTTCAAGACTGCTAACATAATGGTGTTGTCATTCATCAGCACCACTGTGTCCCATCAAGTAATCTAAGAGTGCATGCAGAGGCAACAACTCTGCCTACATTTCTAAGACACTGATGAGCATATGACAGTTGTTCTCTCTCCTCAGCTATAAGGATAAAGTACTCCAGGTGTACATTCCAACACTCCTTTGATATTGCCAATAACAGGATCAACTTTGACAGGGGGTGTCAAAGGGAACTCCCACTCTAGGTTGTTGTAATTCTTCCACTGAGCAAGCTTGCTCCTCATCTCCTGGTTGTGATGCGGTGGGAAACCAATTCTGCTTCAGGCACCACTGAGGTGAGTGGAGGATGGGACGCCTGTGGAGCTCAAGCTTCTCCAATGATGACACGTGACTGATAGCTCCTTTCAGGACAGGAACTGTGCTGTTACTTCCTTGAGCCTGCTGATGTGAGTTTACACGACAGACCCTCATGGCTAATGTGTTGAGCAGCATGCCCAAGTACCTCAATTGGTGCTTTGAGTGGTAAAATAAACAGAGTCAATCCTGACCTTCGGTTAGTTGCATCTATGAAGGCTGACAAAATCAACCTGTCATCATGATAATGGGGAAGATGTAACTCCTATGACTGGGCCCAAGTTGTCACAAGAGTAAGCACCCACAAGAATACTTGCAGGGTTATGGGCACACTGAAGTAAAGTGCTTTGAACTAGTACAGCATCTCTTTCAGATGGAACAGGTATATTTTTGGGATTCCTGATCGATAGATATCCGTTCGACATTATGGATTTCGACCTCTTGTCCATTCGGCTTTATGTCCTTTCGGCATCACGGGTTCGACTTCTTGTCCCTCGGCAAAAGTGCATTCGGCATCCTGTCCGTGTACCCTGGAAATATGTACCCTCCAGGTATACAAAAACCATGAAGTCATCTCTCGTAGATGCCAACTTGGAACTGGGATTTCCACCCTGAAACGAATTTGAGGAACAAATCTGCTCAGGAGAAAGGTTGATTACTGATCCCCAGTTGCCTGAAGCCTAGAATATGTTATCTATGACCTCTGGTCACCAACAGAGCCAAGGATAATGATGATCCAGGATAGGCTAGAAACAGGATAATACTGTGAGTTAGGGATGGCAGCAGTCCTTGAAGGGTAGTCTGTACTAGTCCCACAATACAGAGACTACTCACGATTCCTCCTGTTACTGCTATGTTGCCAAGTGACGTAACAGGCATTCCCTACCTCGAGGTAGCCTTTTAATTTTCGTTTGAAATGTGAGACAGAATTATATGAAAAAATAAAGTATTTTTCTCTGTTTCAGTTTCACAGGCCGCGACGTCTGAATACCACACATATTGGAAATAAGAATACCTACATTAAATTCTAATGTCCTGTAAAGTCCGAAGCGATCTCATGTACTCTGACTCTAAGCTGATGCTGCAGGTTCTTGAGTTAGCTTCTCAATTTGGGCAGGGATTCCTTGTTGACACTGTAGAAGAACAGAGGGTATAAAATTGTTCTCTGGCAGGCAGTCACTCTTATAGTTTCATATATGCACACATGTATTTACTACTTGTCTACATAGCCTAAATTTATATGTACTTGCACATACATTTGCATTAACTTAGGATCGAGTAGCACAACTGGTGAAAACTCGTTTTTGTCTGTTTCAAATGTAAGGACCACCCAATATGGACACTGACACTTTTTTTTTATTTAGATATAAAAATGATGGAAGGAACTCAATTCAAATAACTTCAATTATATTATAATAACGCTGGCGTCTAACATGGGTTCTAGTTTATAAAAGATTTCTTCCTTAAAGAAAAAAATACATTGTTACAACATTTTGACACTAATATGGATCTTATTTCCCACAAAACATTCGTTTGTGACGCTAGATTCCGATTCGGATACACACTGAAAATATAACCCAATAAATTGTTTCTACTGTAAGAAAATCTAATATTTTGGCTAATTAAATGTTCTATTTCTTCTCAAGAGATCAAAATGGCGTAAGGATGGCTATGGATTGCAGGCCATGAAGCACTGCAGTGGGGGTTAAGTGGTGTGGGTGTGAGAAGTGGGAAATGGAACGGTTGCGAGGGTGTGGTAAAATGGCACATGTGTGTGGGGAATGGAGGTCTGCAGGAAATAGGAAATTAAGGTGGTCACATGACCATATTGCTACACTTAGTTCAACAGTTTTCCTTCCTACCCACTGCTTCTCTTTAAACTATTCATTATTTAAGCATTTACATGGAATTCTTAAACTTCTTTCTTTGGCTCTGGCTTTCTGTATGTAGCCCAAAGCCATTTCTGTGAATCTTTACACTTATTTCTATTTTAACCAAAAAGTACCATGTGGCAGAAGCAGCAGACAGGCGTTATGGAAGCTACTCCCACGGCCACCCTAACCCCCACCTCACACACCTGTCTTGAAAGTTTCCTAGTATTTTGTGAGACCAAATTAATCAACATGCATGTTTTTTGTGAGCCTTGGGTATCCTCTCGGCCAATAGCCCTATTCTCATTTGCATTCCAAGAACCAGAAGGCCCTTATCACGACCTTTTGACCAAACTGGGTATGAATTCATCACATCAATATTTAACTAAATTTCTACCTCTGGAAATATTTCTGGGTGCGTTACAGCTTCAAAATACGACCCCATAATTACGGATTTCAATAACTAATCGGCTGACCCATACAGTATGGTGTTCGGAAACATGGCTATTGATTTTGGAATTTTATGAAAAAATATATTGAACTGTGAGAACTTAATAAAAAACGGACTTGAACACTGTCTAAACATGTTGTTGTCGAATTAGTCACGGCATACCTCGAGCAGTGTATCACGCTGGCACCACTATACAGAATCCTCATTGCTTGACCGTTTTTCGCTGTCTCAGCATTCTTACCTTCGTGCTTTGTTCCCTATGTGATTACATGTTAGTGCGCTTTGTCTTGTGACAACATTACGAGATAAGGTACTGTAGACCCTTCACGATTATAATAATATGACGACTGTCGTGTTATAAATGTCGCTGAGCCACCACTACAGAATACAGAATTATTATAGCACACCCTACACTTGTGTCTATACGACCAGTCTCTATTGCAGAGATAAATCTTAGTACTTTCCGTTGATATTATATAAAGAAAAACAAATAATATTAATGTTTAAAAATAACAGTCAACTGACCCTTTCTCATACTCAAAGGAGGAAGCTGAGGGTAAATGGAGACTTTTTATCTTTTGACCGGAAGCTACTGGTTTTGATGTCATTCATGAAAATGATGAGATAAGTTTCAAGTATTATTACTTTTGAGAGAGAGAGAGAGAGAGAGAGAGAGAGAGAGAGAGAGAGAGAGAGAGAGAGAGAGAGAGAGAGAGAGAGAGAAGAATTATTCTGTGTAATGAAAAGTAAAAAAGTCATTTGCATTACTTTGTCTCCTTCCTGGACTGGCGTGTATGTCATGGTGGGTCCCTCCCCAGGGACGCATTCACATTTGGCCAAATACTCTGTTCCTATGGATACTTTATGTTCCTTTTGTAACGCTGGTTTGCAGTAGATGTCTGAAATAAACAATTGTGAAATTAGTTTATTAGTTCTGAATGTAGAAAATGAACGACGAATCATTTTCAAGACAGAAAATAAACATTATACACACATACATACAGGTATACATATGTATATTTGTGTGTGTATATATATATGTATGTGTGTGTGCGTGTGTGTGTGTTTCCATGTATCATCAGTTTGAATAAAAGAAAAGGAATGTTCAGAGAAATATGTGATATTTCCTGTACATAAGGCTAATAGTAATTTTGGACTTATGTGTAAAGAATATTATGCTCAAGTTAAAATCTTAGAAATAGAATCTAGTAATAACTTTGAGAGGTGCAATATTGATAAAAACATGAGTAAAGTATTTGTAAACATTCTTGAATCCTATAAAGTGGTACCCTCTTCATATGATTTACCTGTCATGTACCATACCAAAATTTCATCAGTCCTAATAAATTCAGATTTATATTGAGCTCAGAAATGGTATTAATGAGGATATTAATCTTATGCTTAATTTAATATTCGCCAAGCTTTATAATGAAACTGATAATACAAAAATAATAACTGAATCATTAAAAATAAAAGGAAAATACTAGAATCGATCAGTCACGAAACAAGTCCCAGAGGTCCGGGTAATTTTAAACTATCTTCCTTTGGTTTTAGCAGGCTGCATATTTTGTCATTACATGATGATAATGGATGCAGTGCTGCTTTATTTACTGAATTCATTTGCTCTGATTTAGAAATATGAAGATAACAAAACTACTATTAAAACAATTAATTTTGTTCGAATACTGAAATTCTTTTTTAACAACAACTACATTATATTAAATTTGATGGTAAGTGTTTAGAAAAAAAAACAAAAAAAGGTACCCCTATGGATGCTAATTATAGCCCACAATTGCCAGTTTATATTTACACTTTTATGAATCTAAATTCTTACATAATAATCCCTTAGAAGGTCGACTTAGATATAAAGGCACATATAAGTATATAGGTAATACAGAATAACAGATTTATTATTTTATAACAATTTTATGTACCTCGGATTGTTTTAAGTTTCCAAAACTATGAATGGCCCTTATAAAACAGGATCCTTCTTCGTTATCGGTATTAAAATTATTGTTAATAAAATTTCTAACCAAAGTCTATGATAAATGAAGAGATTTTAATTTTTAAATACTAGGACTGCTTGCTTTTTACTCGAATGCACCACTTAATATGACTTAATATGCTCGCAGTTTTCTAGATTTGCGAATATTTGTGTGGAGGTGAAGATTTTCTTTTCTGTTCTCAACTTTTCGTTAATAAACTGGCTGAGTATAAATTTCCAACATTGTTGCTCAAGACTCTTGTCAAGAAATTTGTATTTAAGAAGTCTCGTACGTCCATAAACACAATTTCAATAATAAATGAGGCTGTTTAATTTTCTAATATCTAAAGTTTCATTATTCCTGTAATCGTTTGAATACTGTGCAATGTAAATACAGATGTCTATCTCTATATAACTACCAAATATATCACGACCATTAATATCATCATATAGTGGAGGTACACTTTGTATGATGAAGAAATTCAATATAGTGGTGGATTTGACAGATGTAGTTAATTATGAACATATTCATGAAAATTTTAATTCTATTTATCATGCCTATACATTATTCTATATTAAATAAAGTTATTAAGTGCTTTGCAACACTTAATAACTGCTACTTGATATAAACATAGTGCGTAATAAAAGCGAACACGATGAAGGCAGGCACAAAAAATGTGCTTATGATATTCACCATCACTGACTTTGCTTCTGCTTTTGTTTGGTTTTGTTCTTTTTATAATTTCTGTAAATAAAACTTACAGGCTGCATGATGTGTATGTATTAGTGATGCTTATGGGCAAGATAAAAATTAATTTTAAAGTACTACTGGTCCAAAGTCCAAGTCTGCTTGCATATTTAATTGATTGTGTGTTTTTATTTTTTTTATTTGTTACTTTCTTAATACACCACATAATATAAATTAGGTTATCTTACCTCTCGCATGTTTCACTGATCTCATACACACACTATATATATACACACACATACATATATATATATATGTGTGTGTGTGTGTGTGTGTGCGTGTGTTTGTGCGAGTGTATGTGTGTGTATTATTTATTAATAGTCACAATGCCTTACATTACTCAACATACTCACATTTTTCGGGATACGCCTGCCTCTATAAGGCTAGAATTCAGATGGAGAATAAATGAACAAACATTCCTTCATGGGTAAATTTGAACTCATGTAATGCACTTGCGCGAATTCGATTCCTACCATGGAAGGAGAGACAGAAATGATCTCCTGCAATTTACCTCCAATGGCCGTAGGCAGTTCTCTTACAGCCTCCTCTAAAATGATATAAGAAATTGCGACTTCGATATCCCATCCGTCATAGCTGACGTTCTTCAGTCGTTCTTGCAGAGTAGAGCTGGTGTTGACCAAGAGTGAAAATTCATCCCTGAGAGCTTTGTGTCCTTCAGTATTATCCTCTGTGGAAGCCAACTTGTCTGGGAGAGCTTCTTTTATGGCAGCCATCAGTATTTGCTGCTTCTCGGTGTGCGTTGTGTTTCCCTCGGTGACTTTCACTGCAAGAGCCTGTGCTGTATTTCCTATTGTGAGAGAAAGAGTTCCAATTTTTGCTGTCTGTTTCGACTTGACTTTTGACTGACACGTAATTATGATCACTGTAATTTTCATGACACGATTAATCTTAGAATATTAAGTGAAAGCAGGGTATTTACTGAACACAATACAATCACACCTAACCCAACTCAGGCTTACACTACTGACCATCTTTTTTTCTTTCTTTAAATCTTCAACTGAGAACTGTTATGGAATGGGTGAAAAAACTATAAACCCGAGAGGGCTCCAGAGGGGAATCAATCAAAAGAGAGAGAGACAAGTTATAGAAAAAGGGGATGAACAAATAAATGCACCTGAATTCAGATGTCAGCAGAAAGCAGGAATAAATTTGTTCCTCACTGAAACATTTGGAGGTCAGAAGACTCCACAGCTGCACTAAGCAAACTGCTCCTCATTTTACTTGTAATCAAAATAAAACTCCAAGCAAACACTGATGTATTAACGTCAAAGTGTCTAAGCGACGTTTTACATTACCTTTTCGAATCAGTGATGCATAAATTGAATTTTTCCTGTATTTAGGAGGCTCTTTTGATTCCCTCTAAATTACCATGTAACCAACTAGGTTTTCCTTATTACCTCATGCTAAAAAAAAAATCCGCCTAAAATATATGAATCATACATTTTCTAAAATAAAAATAATACTGTTGTGACTGCAGAGCATGCAATGAGAAAGTGAATAATTAAGCAATTAATTACCTTCGTTATTGACAAGAGATGCATCGATACAGAACCTCAAAAACTCTTTCGCCATCTTCAGCTTTTTGAAGACAACAGCAACTTGTAAAGGAGTATTCCCTGTAACCAAGAATAAAAAAAAAGTTAAAAGGAGTATTCCCTGTAACCAAGAATTAAAAAGTTAGAGTAAGCTGGGCGATTTACTTAAAAGACATGAGTTTGAGTTGTGACCCGCGTGACTGGGAACTTATAACTTGTCGTAACTTGTAGATCACATTGTACTGAGATTATCAGAGCAACTGTTGTACAACGTGAAGCTCCAAGATAATTTTGAATGTGTTCAAAATTCTGGTAGTGCAGTAGACTTTTATTAAAGTTCTAGTGATGCTATAACACACTTGGGCCTTCTCGTACCACTTTAACAGACATTCGTTTATACTCGAATTGACTCACGATTCTACAATGTAATGTGAGCATGTATGAGTGGTCTACATAATTCCAACGAGTCAGCTGCTAGTCTTGTATGGTGGGAGCACAAGTGTCCAAGTTTTGTGAAAATAATAGTACGAGTTATGGCAAGCTATGCAGATATTGCAACGAGTTTGCTGCAAAATTAATACAAGTCATTTATGACTTGTCAAAAGTTGCCACGAGTCCCACGAAATAATACGAGATTTTTTAATGAGATCACAACACTACAGCAAATAATAAAGTAGCCACGACGCTACCGAAAACACGAGGTTCAAAGAAGGTTTCAAGCTGTAAACATTAGTCACCGGAAAATATATAGCAACCAGGTCCATCTTGTGGTCCCTACGTTCTCAGTCGTGGGAGCAGACCCGTCACAGTTACTTAGTGAAATCTATATGATCAAATGCAAAAAACATAAGCTTCATCGTTCACCGTTCGTGGAATCAGCCAGAAGCTACAAATGCAACAGTTCATGACTTTTCCAATTACCTGAGGCATCTTTCACGTTGATCTCGGCTCCAAGGTCCAGAAGCTCTTTCACATATGGGTATCCAAAGCGAGCGATCACATGCATAACAGTCCATCCTTTTCCATAGAAAGAGGATCCTATAACCAAGTCCATCCACGCATCTTAAAGAAGAGATTATTATTATTAGTCATTAAACATAACAAGTTGGTTCCACAGACCAAGTGAGATCTATTTTTGCACTTCCTGAACCGTCCAAAGGAATTAGTTCTTGAGGAATGAAAATTGGACCACGCTAAAGATGGACAGCTAGGTGGGGAGAGACCATAGGGAAGGAGTGGGACATGAGAGACAGAGGGCAATGCAACTGTTGGTGGAAGGACATTGCTACAAAACTTTAACGCCAACTACTGTGCGCCTTGCAAGATACACAATTGGTGGTAGTCTCATTGGGGGAGATTGTGAAGTAAATTATGTTCCTTTATACAAATCTTAATTAGTTTTACAGGCTTGACAGTAATGTTATTAATTTATGATGCCTTTCTTTTCCTTCCAATCAACAGACGACAAATACTAAAGGTGAAAAGTACTCTCAAAGTGATCAAGGATATGGGATGGCTAAAAAAGAATCAGACTCGGATTCTTTGAAAAAAAAAAGTGGATTCAAAATGATATGAAAAAGGAGCAGATTTGGGTTCTTAAAAAAAATAGAAAACGGACTCAGAATGAGGTGAAAAAGAATCACTCAATTTATTTGTAAAAAAAAAATGTGTATTCTGAATGAAGTGAAAAAGAATCAGACTCAATTTATTTGTAAAAAAAATAAAATGACACGGAAAGAAGTGAAAAATATCAGACTTGGGTTCTTTGAAAAAAATAAATTCAGAATGAAATGAAAAAGAAGCAGACTTGGGTTTAAAAAAAGATAGATTCAGAATGAAAAGAAAAGGAATCAGATTTGGGTTCTTTAAAAAAAAAAAGATTCAGAATGGAACGAAAAAAAATCAGACTTAGGTTCTTTGAAAAAAAAATGGATTCAGCATGAAATGAAAAGAATCAGATTTGGGTTCTTTGGAAAAAAAAAATAGAAAATGGACTCAGAATGAAGTGAAAAGAATCAGACTCAAGTTATTTGTAAAAAAATTAAAATGCGGATTCAGAATCAAGTGAAAAAGTATCAGACTTGGGTTCTTTAAAAGAAATAGATTCAGAATGAAATGAAAAAGAATCAGGCTTGGGTTCTTTAAAAAAAAAACAGAGCAAATGGACTGTGAATGAAACGAAAAAGAATCAGACTCAAGTTATTTGTAAAAAAATAAAAAAATGGATTGAGAATTAAATGAAAAAGAAAAAATGGATCCAGAATGAAATGAAAAAGAATCAGACTCAGGTTCTTTGTGAAAAAATTTTTTTTTAATGAATTTGAAATGCCTTACTCTCCGTCAGGCGCCTGTTGACGTCACCACCACGCTCCACCAATAGAGCAACAACATCTATGTGGCCTTTGCTGGCAGCAAGGTGTAAAGGATACCCAGCTTGTTCTGAAAATAGCGAGACACGCGAGAAATATTACAATGGTAAGGTACTGTGGTACTATGAGAAAACTAAAACAATTTCTAAGGTAAACACTGATGGGCAGAAAAAAAAAAAACATACTGTAAATATACAGAAGATTAAGAAAATGTTCTCATACAAGAAATAAGATTTTTAGGAGACCACAAGGCACAGGTACAAAACATAGGAAAGTCACTGAAAACGTTACACTGTTATAAACAGATTAGATGACTCCCTAGCTTCATTTATTATAAAACCCAAAAATATGCTCTACAAAATGCAGGGCAACACACGTAAATAAGCAATAAACTCAAATGCCTTGTTCAGTTTTGCTTTATTTATAGCCATCCTTTGTTGAAACGGGTTGGGATTAATATAGGTTGACAGTCATCTCCATTCTAAGGTAATAGCTTGATCTGATTATCTTTCATGCATGACTTATTTTCCTACAGTTCCTGTGTCCTGATTTTGCAACAAGTCAAGTCTTTAAAAAGTAGAACGTAATTCATTTGATCCTCCTTAATAAATTACAGGTAAATCAAACACCTTAAAAATGTGTTGACTAAAATGTTGAGAATAATGAGCTATATTTTACAAAACTTTTCTAGAAGTGCCGAGTGCCATCTTTCACACAGAAAAACAGAAAGCTATTTCTTACCATCATAGGTGATTTCTGCACCTGCATCAAGCAACAATTTGACAAGTTCTAAGTTTCCGTTTTCCGCTGCAGCCCTCAAAGTGCCGTCTGTTGGAAACATATGGGTTCTTTTAGTTAGCGTGATCTCCAGAGCTTCATTCGCGTAATACTAAGCAGAAATGGATGTGGGTAAATAAACTTTGTGTTTGGTGTCGGCATGAAATTTATTAATGCTGTAAGAGAGATTTTTGTATTACTTCCAATTTCAGAATATTGCATAAGGATAATAAACGCATGTATGGGAAGGTTTTTGTCAATAAGGTACAGACTAATATTGTCACAAGCTTATCCAACAATTGTGAAGAAATCGAGAAGTTAAAAAGCACTGTGTTTCTCACACGTTCATATGTATCTGGTATAAGTGACCTGGAGATTCAGTGTAATATATCATTAAGCTGTTTCCACTACAAGGTTGGATGGAGAAACAAATGCAATTCAACAATCACTGCTAAATCGTGGATAAATCTCTCTGCTGGAAACTTCATTATTAGTACCTTCACAAGTCTGCATAGAATGGTTATCAGGAGCGCATCGAGCCCCCTTACATACATTGCACCTTTCTCCTCTACCTTGTAAGCATTCGCGCGATTTGAGAATGTTAAAGCCCTTCCTTTTCAGTACCAATTTCCCTGTATCTTTTCACGACTTTGTAGGTCTTTCTCTCCTCCTTCCTCCTAACGCTTTCTAATTACGAGCTGTTTTCACCAACCTACAGTGAAGATTCTGACCCACCTTTTCGCTCACGGTAACATTTTACCACTTTTGCAGGTCTACAGATTTCTCATTATTTCGATTCTTCCAACGCCGAATAGACAGCGCAAAAAATTCACCTCTTCGCCTTCAATCTTTTCTTTCATTCTCAATCAACTTTCGTATTTCGCCTTCATTAAGATTTGTCTTCCTATAGACAGTCAAAGTGTCTCCCTAGTCTTTTGCATTACACCTACTACCTTTCTTGCTTCGCCTCTTCTGTGACACTCCACTTCTCCTCCAGACATCACACATTATATTTACTCGCAAGTACCCATGAAATTAACTGCTTCCATTCTTCCACCATTCATACTAAAACTCATTGCTCTAATTTCAAACTCACTTCTTTCTGCAGTTTCTTTTCATTATCCCCAATCAGCACTGTATTATCTGCAATCATTAAGCATTTCATATTCCATTCATAAATAATTTTCTTAGCCCTCAGTTTTGCACTCACAACTATTTGCTTTCTAATGACTTCTTGTATTACATAATTTATAGAGATAATACACCCTTATCTCATCCATCACCCATTTCACTTCCATCATAGAACTTTTAATTGCTCTTTTCAAGTACTCATCTATACCACACACCCTCAACACCCTTCGCAATGCATTTCTATCTATTCTAGCACAATGAGAGTTATACCGCCTGCAGGTTTCTCCCTTTACTTTTAAACTTCTCACATAACTTTTTCATAATCAACACTTGATTCACACACCCTGTTCCTTGTCTAAACTAATGTATTTGCATATATCATAATATAATGTATCAATGATTCCTCTCACCTACTCATTCAGAACCTTTCCTTCACCAAAACACACTTTACAAACCCTGGTCAGCAACTCACTCATGCTATCACCACTGTGCTGGAGCTTCCTACGTGTATTCCATCAATTCCTGGTGTCTTTCCATTCTCGCAATTGCTATCTTGACGTCTCCCACAGCAATTTCCACAGGCATACTTTAACTTACACCTGCCCTTTCCATTACTGCGACATTCATCTCTGCCTCTCTTCCGTCCCCCACATTAAACAAATCTTCAAAACACCCAGTCACTGACCAAGGAATCCATTTACCCCAGACAGATCTCTCCATCTGCATATTTTATTCTGAGACCCAATTCAAAATTTTTTTATTTGTTTGCCTGTAGTATCACTTATTATTATTAAAGTTCTTGCCGATTTTCTCCCTTGTATTGTTATCACTTGTTTTCTTTCTACCTTCCTCTCTTTGTTCTTGACTACCTTATCCGTCCTCCAGCAGACCTATATATACATATATACAACCTCTCATATCATGCAATTGCATTTCAAATACTCTATTTCCTTCTTTCATTATCTTTATTACTATTACTTTTATTATTAGCTAAGCTCCAACACTAGTTGGGAAAGCGGGGTTCTACGAGCCCAACGGCCCCAACAGTGAGAGTAGGCTTGTATGGAGAAAGAAACACAGGAGTGAAGAATAAAATATATCAGAGAAACAAATAAGTTAAAACTAGTAAATTACGAAATTAGGCTCAGGTTAGACTTAAACAAAACACAAATTCATCAATTCTTAATTTCTGAAGTTCCAACCATTCAGCTACATGATCAGAAAGATCTTATAATTTGGTGACAGCTGGAACAAAATTCATAGAAGCCTGTTGTATTGAAACTCCCAAAGGGACAGGAAAGACTATAAGAATTAACTGCATATCTAGTACTAAATGGTGGATGGTAAAGTCTGGGATGATCTATTTACAGAAAAATCAAAATTATGAAACATATTCAATGAGCTAATTGAACTGCAGTGCCACAGATTAATGCTGAGATCTAGAACATTTGAGATAAGAATCTATTGGAACTCAAGTAAGTTTCTGTCAGTTGCTGAAGATCAAACAGGCGAACAATATTTAAAATATGGAGACTAAAAGAATGAAAAAAATTTCCCGAGGTTAGACAGGTCTTTAAAAACCTTGAAAAGATTTTCCATGTACCAAGTTCCTCAGTGAGGAAGAGACAGACCTGTTATATTTCATGAAAGAAACCCTAACCATAAAAAGATATGGGTGGTGGATGGGGAAATTCACTAATTTTAGCTAAATCTTTGTCAGGAGATTCAACGACCCTGGTCTGTGCTCATGAGAGGGGATCGATGCAAATATAATTAAAATAGTAATGAGCCAAGTATACTTCCCTTAAGAGCGATAGACATTACATTCCTAAAATCACTAATCTCCATAAAAAACTACTCTTTAAAAACTTCCAGTAAAAAGCTCAATACTAATAACACAGCATTAAAAGCACTTTCTCAAATCCAACAACTTACTGTTTTATTTCCATCGTCCTACCTTCCTACATCCATAAACACTCTTTACTCTCCCTGCGACCCCATTATGTAATTTCACATATCCCTCATGTACTTCCATTCTTGTCTATAACCTTGGCACAATGGTCATTTCCATTGTCATAATTTACCTTTTGAATCATGGATAAAACCTTTGTGCAGTGAAACTTCCACAATATTTGCTGCTTTATACACCTGCACAGAAGGTTCTTCAGCACTGCGGTGAATTCCCTACACCTCGATCTTGCATGCAACACGTCACTTTCTGGATATTAAGGTCATTCTTTCCCAATACCTCTTTCATGTTATTTATCGAATCTCTTCTATGCCTTTCTAGCTTTCTTCGTTTCAACACTTTTGAAATTCTACTCTCTTTCCACCAAGCTATCATCGCCCATTCTTACCCCTTGAATATACCCTCACAAAATACTGTGAGCTATCCTTCCACCGTTACTAACCTATTTTTTACTTTAATGTATCTCAACAACTCTTATCCTACTAATCTTTTCTCCACAACATTTACCATGTATACAGTTCATGTAAATAGCTTCAAGCTTTTTCATTTAATTTGTAAACAAGATCTAGACTTCACTTCCACTAAGGACAGTTTGCTCAACAATAATTTCATACAATCTACCTTTCTTCTGTCCTCACATTTAACAAATCTGCAAAATACTCACTCCTTCGATCCAGGGTTGCATTCACTTCAGAGAGTATCTCTCCATTTGCATCACTTTAAGGAGATACATTTGTTCATTAACCACCCTCCCTGCATTTATTGGCATGCACAACCATTTTCAGTCTCCCAACTTCCCCTTCGCCCTTCTATTTTCATTACTACCTTTATTTTTACTCTTGCTCTTGCCTACTCAATCCTCCTGAATGCTTTCTTTTATCATGCACCTACCCCAAAATAACCTGCATTTTTTCACAAAAACTTTGATTTTATCAGCCCACCACTTATTATCTTTATCCTATTTCTATCCCCCTTCATCCACAAACACTTCTGCTGTCCCTATGACCCCATCATGGAATTTTTAATTTTTCTCATCTACTCCCTCCGTCAATGTGCCATTTTCATTTTATATATTATTCTCACTTCTTTTTATTTAACTAACTTGTCTAAATTATCTTTAAAGCCACATTTTCAACCTTTCCTCTCTAACTTTGATCTATCTGAATTTTTGCTTTGACTAGAGAATGATCTGATGTAACTTAATCTACTCTAATTCTCCCATTACATCCTTCAAGTTGCTCTTCAGTGTGACCTCTACTGACACATAATCTAACATACACACACACACAGACACCCACTTATACTATGTATGTATGTATGAATGCATATATATATATATATATATATATATATATATATATATATATATATATATATATATATATATATATATATATATATATATATATACACATATATACATATAGATATAGATATATATAAATATATATATATATATATATATATATATATATATATATATATGTATACATATATATATATATATATATATATATATATATATATATATATATATACATACATTTATATATATATATGTATATATATACACAACTATATATGTTTAAATATATACGTATACAGTATATATATTATATATGTGTGTATGTCTGTGCGTTGAGTATATGATCTGACTAGCAACTTCATAACTGTAGAACATCCCAACATCACATAATTTTGGCATGAGTAGTTTTCATGGGCCTATTCATTATCTTTTTAATAAGAGTTTCTGCTAAGAAAGTTAGCAGTCCAAAGTCGGATTCAAGAGAGAGAATGGGAATCCTTGCCTCAGAAAATGAAGAATAAAAGGAGCTACCAAGAACTGAAAAAAATATTGCCTGCACTAAGTCTTAATGAGGCCCAAAAGTCGACAGAGTTGGTTGCTTTTATTTGTGGCGCATGGAATATAATCAGGAATTTAACTTTTTCTAGCTTTATGGACATTACCATATTTGGGATCTGCTCCGTTGTCTAACAGCAGTTTCACAGTGTCGAGATGTCCATTGCCTGCAGCTGCCTTCATTGCCGAGTCTGCAACATAAATTAAATGATTTTGTATCACTGAGCGACCTTTCAGAACTAAATAGGGTTTATTTTTATAACACCTATTTACCTTTCACGTACTGACTGTATCTACGAATGAGGTGGCCAGTTTTTTAATGAGATCAAACCAAGACTTCCTCCAGATTTTTGTTTTGGACAAAAACGTGATCTCATTTGATTACTTCTCAATAGTTTTGTTATATTATTTACCATATTTTGTTATACTGTTTGCTCATGTGGTCATAAAAGTTCTCCGTTGGTTGTTTTAATTGAAATACAAACTAGGACTTTTGGTGACTACTAGAACAACTAGCATAAGAAAATAAAATTCATTACAGAATAATGATATCCCAAGTTTGTACCGAAACATGCAGTACCGAATAAACACCTAAGGTGAAAAACTTCAATATGGAATGTAGTGAAAATGAATCGCGAATATGAGAAAAGGCAGCTTGAAAAGATAAGTAAAATGAAGAGAAAACTTTAAAATTTAATGATCAATACAATCATTTTCATTCCTATGATCTCTGAACTTGACTTGAATCAATTTGTAACTGACAAAGTCTATGCGGAATCATTTTCAACTTCACAATCAGAGGAAGAATAAGAGATAGAAATGAATGCTTTATCCATATAACCTTTAAACATTTATGGGGGCAGATAACACAGCGAAAGAGCACATTCAAGGAAACGAGGAAATGACTACAGTAAATGTATATACCCAAGTGTACGGTGATGTCCGCAGTGATCTCTGAACGTGATTCCAATTTGCAGGTGATCGTTCACCTGTAAATCTTGAAATTCGAAAGGAATGACGAAGTTTTCCTTCCTGTTCCCTCGTGAGATTTCCAGGGTATAAGGATGTAAGAGGTCACTGCAGCCATTACAATACACAGAAATAGTGAATACGACCAACACTGTCGATACATACCAAAATGTTCTTTCGCAGCACCTGCTTCTATGAGGACTTTCATCACTTCAGTCTGACCAGCTCGTCCGACAGCGCCTACTATCCAGCCTAGTCATTTTTAAAATACAGAATGATATATGAATAACAAACAAAGTATCCTCGAGCGAAAAACTGTAGATTAATCACTGATTTGGACATGGGTGTCATCAATACTTTTTTGGGTGGGGTAAGCCAGACTTGTAACCACCCACCCCTCCAAATCTTACCATTGAGTGCAGTGGGCCTGTACAGCGGGGAGTGGGGTAATATGTTTTGAAATGCGCCCGATTTCAGAGACCTTTTGAGGTCATGTTGGGTGGGTATGTCAAGCACTTTATCCCAGTGCCTAAAAGGTCATCCAATGAATTGTTCAAATAGCCTGATTACCACAGGCACGATAGATGGTCCCAACCGCAAAGAGTCGCAGGGCACTGGCCCTCCTGCACCGTTTGGATTGCATAGTTTTAAAAACTGCATAAAATTGATAAAGAGTTATGTATAGTGGGGAGGTATAATTTTTCTTTGTTTAAATACACTACTTCATCCAGTTCCTTTGAACAGCAGCATTCAATTCACTATTAACCTGGTATCTAAAATTCAATGCGATTTCTTCTCAACGTTGATAGAAACATGGGTGAGTCACAATTCCAAAACAAAGTGCCATTCGTTTACCGTTTCAGTGAACAACTGTGTTAGCCTATTGTGGATTGCTTTCCTTGCACCTTGACTCTTTGCTACTATAGAGTAAACAAATGCTTAAAATGTATTCAGCCACAGCACAAATAAAAACCAAAACAATGCAGTGCGATGATCTAATAATATTTACATTCGTACCGGAACTGAACAGATTAAATGCATCCCTTTTCAACTGCAATAAATAAACATTTCAGCTACTCTTAGAACTGCAAATAAGAACTAACAATGCCAACAGTAGCGTTCATTTACTACGATGCTGCCTCTGGCATAAATATAATTGTAAGTCTTTGACAAGACTCGTCAGTTAGTCCTCACGATCTTCATAATGACGGTTACATGTCCTTCAAAATGTTTCATATTTTTTTTCTATTACTTCTCTGAATGACTGAAATGGTTTTTTAGTTGGTACTGTGAATGAAGAAAACTTACATCCTTTGAAATATATTTCTTAATAAGGAAATATATTTCTTACTTTGCATTTTGTAATATTTCCAGCAGTTGGAAATATATTTTTACTTACTTTTCAGCTTTTGCTTTTGCATTTTTGAAATATATTTCTTACTTTGCATTTTGCAGCTTTAAGGAAATATATTTCTTAAAGTCATAGTTGCTTGTAATTGCTTTATCTATACCAAAGTGGAAAAATGTTCAAGTTAATGGTTAACATCACAATATCCAAGGTGTATTTGAGGAAAAATTCAATATTCTGTACATCAAAAACAAGCAAAGTCCTTGTCAGGATGTTTTATTCTTTCACAGTCTAGGCTACTTTTAAGAAAAGGAAACAAGTCAGTGAGAGTTAAATAGTCCAGAACACTATTTCTAAATGACTTATCAAAGTCTATTTCTTACAAATTATCCTAAAAACTTTACCTTCCTTCCCCCTGCGAATCTTCATGCCAACTGAAGCTTCATGTCAAAGAGAGAGAGAGAGAGAGAGAGAGAGAGAGAGAGAGAGAGAGAGAGAGAGAGAGAGAGAGAGAGAGAGAGAGAGAGAGACCAAGCTCTTATTTTTATTATGTTGTGGTATTAAGTGTTATACTTGAAGTGTGCGACACTACATTTCACAATCCTGCAGTGTCAGATTTAAAACCACGAAATGAGAAAACCACTTTTACACATCCTTACTTGACAATGATGGGCATATCGGTGGGCATAACTCTAGGGTTCCATTTAATACAAGATTCATCAAATTTGTAGGGTCTTGATAATCTAGTTACCTGTAATTACAAGGATCTACACACCCATTTCGTACTGTTATTCACGCGGACATATACCTCCTCTTTCGTTTTAAGTGTGAACAGTTCCAGTCCTCTATTGATCAAGTGTGAACAGTTCAAATCCTCTACTGATTAAGTGTGAACAGATCCAATCCTCATTTGATCAGATTTACTCCTGACGTACCCGTTTTAAACAAGCGCCTCTATAGGAAGTAGTCTGTCTTCACAGGTCCAGTTAGATGCACATGGTTTAACTTCGTAGGACCGGGGACCATTGCCTTGCCAGCCCTTATGGTCCAGGAAAACGACATCCAAGTTCTGTTTATGACTATAGCTTATAAGCAAGATATAACCTTACTAACATCTCAACTGAGGGCCTCTCGGCTATCAGTTTTACTGTTAAGTAAAGATTTTGGCAGAAAAGTCACCATCTCTGATTTTGATCTAAAGTTATAGCTAAAGCCTCCCGATTTTATTTCCTGAAATATTAGGTTTATCTGCCTATAATGTTAGCCATGGTGAAGAGGGTCTCTTGCTTCTTCAAAGGGCCTCTTGCTTCTTCAAGTCCAAAGCCTTGGTAGAAATGTATAAGAGGGGCACATCTAAGTTTCCGAGCCTTCAGGGCTGGAGGTTTCCAGCCAGCAATCCCATCTTCCTAAATGCTTCCAAAGATTCCCCGAAACTGAATATAACAACATAAATGGTTTAAGATGAGCTGTGATCATGCAGGGCAAAAGTGTCAATTTCCCAGAGGTAGTACGAAATGCCATTAAGACAACTTTTTTGTTTATGAGTATGTAAGAAAGCAGCGCCGAGAGATTGACGTTTATCGACACTCACCTCCGCCCCCATTGACATCCGCTCGAGCTTTTACAAGTTCCTTGACGACTTCTAGGTGTCCATTTTTCGCTGCAGTAAGCAGAGCATACCCTACAAATGTTAAGAAAAATAAGTAATTACTAACAATTTGTAGAAAGTTTCTTGTTTGCAAAATAACACTATTAAATAAGCAAATAAGCTATATATATTTCTATCACTATCAGAGTATGTAACATGCAGCCACGAAATAAAAAGTAGTCATTACTTTTCCAACAATAAAAAAAGAAATAACTGTGATTTGGCAATACAAAATACTGAGTAAAGTCCAATGGGCTTACCGTTATCAAAATTCACATCGGCTCCGGCCTGGATCAACTTACGAATTGCTTGTAATTGACCATTTTCGGCAGCTCTGTGTAATATGTCCGTACCATCTGTAACAGTGTGGAAATCCTCACTTTGGAGTAAGAGCTACGTATTATTAATTTTATACGTGATAATTTGAAAAACAAATCTATTTACCAAATTGTTACCTCTGTAGGGCTTCATACAGAGGAAACCACTGGTCAAGTTGATCATTTCATAAATTTATTTTAGTCCAACTAGAGTATTTGAAATATAATAATAATAATAATAATAATAATAATAATAATAATAATAATAATAATAAATAATAATAATAATAATAATAATAATAATAATTTCAGAATAACAATATAAACGAACTACATGAGCAACTGTCACAAAACAACAGGAACTGATGCTATAACAGATATATTTGCTATTGCAAAACAGAAAACCATTGACATGGAATGAAAGCATGCGGCATGAGCTCGATCTTTCAAGTACGAATGAAAGGTGTTCTTACGCTTTTCAGTTCTCACAGAGGCACCAGCTGCAAGCAGGAGGTCCAGAATATCGAGGCGGTTGTGCCCGGCTGCAAGTGCTACGATTGATCCCTTGAAGTGCAAGGATTCATCTGCAAGAAGCTTAGAGCTCATATTTGTAGGTTATCTCATAAATTTATGGTTTTTCTTCCCTTAATCGATCTTTGCTTTTATAGAACCACCTCAACTAGAGACCTAGAAGGTCATTCTTTGAAGCTGGGAACATTTTTCAGACTCAAGTTATGAAGAATTCGAGGCTGATTCTTATCGTATTTTTACCGTTATCTAGCTCCATATTTTTTCACATGATGTAAATCGATGGGGTCATAAACAATAACGATTTTCTTCAGTCAGTAAGAGATAAATCCTTTTCGTCTTGTTTTCTTATTTATTCTTCAAAATGAGGGGAAAATAAAAAGGATAGTTACCTTCTAGGTGGAATCTAATGACGTGGCCTTCACTGCAATTCTTTTGATGTGGACATGTTTCTTTCTAACTACGGCACAGAGGGTACTCGAGTCCAGATATAAAATGGATGGATATTATTCTGCTAATTTCAGAATAAAATATGAATAAAGAGTACAAATTTAGCTCTTATAATCTTGCATGAAACTTTTCTTGCTAGCTTTAGGAAGATCCAGGTCAATCCTTTTACTTTTTTTTTTTTTATTTCTGAAAGTATTGGTCTTCTCTTCTCACTAAGGATATCGCCTAACCAATTGTCATATATTCTTTAAAATTCAAAATAATGATTTTAATGATTTTAAAAGTAATTCTGATATCCAAGGTAGATTTAAATAAGTTTACTGTAACAACACTGTGAAAACCATGTGCATAAAATAAACATGAAAGATTGGTGTCTATAAAAATGAATCTCAGTATGCTGGAAGAACTTACGTCCATCTGGGTTGGCACCAGAATCAAGAAGGTATTTAACGATATCGATGTGTCCGCCGTTTGTAGCGTACCATAACGGCATTCCTGAAACATACAGTATGCGTATGAAAGTATATACACAAGCGTGTACATACTGTGTAATGTCCGTGTATATATAGTACATAAAAACAAATATATAGATCTACAAAGTAAGGACTGCTGACTTCAAAACACGGGAACTTCATAATAATATACAGAACATTCTTTGGTACGTTCGTATTTCCCGAAATTCTCTAACTTGAGGTATTAAACTTGATACAGGATCTGTCCTGAATTCATGAGGGTTTTAGCCAGGTTTAGTTGAAACCTAAAAGTTTATGCATATCAGCAGGCCTCCGACACAAGCAATGGTCTGACTTACAGAAAGTGACACATCTGTAAGATATGGATGAATTCATTTGGCTTTCCGGAAATCGCCAAATGACAGCATTGCAGCTGAAGCGCTCTACTGTCATAACTCCTAAAAAGAAACTTAACACTGAAAAACATAATTTGCCAAGCTCTGTTTCAGTAATAATTATGTGGATCATGAATGCAGACCTGTTTTCAGCAAAGGGTCGACAGCACATTTACATACCGCCGCCATAACCGACATCAGCTCCTCTTGAGAGTAGATCTTTCACAGTCTTCAAGTTCCCCTTCTCAGCTTCCTCCACAAGATTCTCTCCTGTAGGTTCCAGAGACTTTCCTCCAAAAAGCGAAGGAAGCCATCCTAGCAAGAAAAGGAAGCTGAGTTGAAATGATAGCTAGCATATCACTTCCAATGCTTATATCCTGATGAATCACTGCAAAGCAATCTTTATGTAAACAAAACTTGCACACCTTGGTCACCAATTTTCAACATTATTCCAGAGCATCTCACTTCAAATCCAATCAGGTCATGTTGTTCTTATATTCTTCAACCTCTTGATTGTCCCCTTACATCCTCTAGAGCAGTGATTCTCAAACTGGGTGCCGTGGCACCTTTGGGTGCCACAGACAGTGCCTAGGGGTGCCGCAAGATTGTCATGAATTTTGCCTTACCTAGATCATGTCAATGAACATTAGCAAAAAAAAAAAAAGTTTGCAGAAGTCTTCATATAATTATTATTGGTGTGTCTACTCTAATTATGTTTATCTAATTCTTCTGATATGCTCTTTGTTTGTACAGTATATTTCTGCATGTTCGGTGTTCTGATTTTGGTTTGAGTATGGATAATAATTTTATTCATTAAAATAAGAAGTTAATCCATGCGATATGGTGGGATGGAGAAGAAGGGGTGCCACGGTAATGATTGCATTAGTTAGGGTGCCATCACTAAAAAAAGATTGAGAACCACTGCTCTAGAGTCATTTTCACAAGCATTCTCAGGCTTATACTAATCCCTTCAATTCTCATGTAAGTCAGCTCTGCCTGTCTTCTGTCATCCACATTCACACTCATTCCAACACCCAGGGATGCACGTTCTTTTGACAGCATTTCTCCAGTTTCAGTTCATTCTGTGACCCATTCACATTGCTTCATTAGCCCTTCTCTCTGCATTTAATTACTTGTAGAACAACTTCTTATTCTCACTAAAGTTATTCTTCACTTCCACCACATCCCAACTCTTTTTCATTGAATTCCTTCTTCTGTCATGAATCACCTAATCCATCTTCCAGCTTTACTTAAACGAGCCTCCCCCACCCGTCTTGCAACTACATCTCAAATAATTTCTGTTTTATTTTCACTAAATTTCTTATTTCCTAATCCCACCACTCATCACTTATTTCCATACTGCACTCTCCCAAAACCAGACACTTTTACACTCTTCATACAGTATTTCCTCCATAATCCATCTACTCTGTACTAACACAGAATGAAACAAATTTTTCCCAACTATTTGCTTTTACATAAATACATGACAATTTTCTTGGGCAACTGTATACTTTCAGCAGTCAGTCACCGTACTAAACATATTTCCTCAAGATTCTCTCTGTTCCCAATCACCCAAGGATGCCCATGTCTGTCTAGATAGTTAGTTTATTGACAAACTATACAATACATTATGTTAATAACATAAATTTAGACAAAAGGGCATTGTTTTAATTACAAAAATCATTCAGAGAAAAACATAGTTTTCCTTTTTTTATATGTTTTGTCCATAATAAAATACCAAATGTATATATGGTAGGTAAACACTTCACTAATATAATCCTAATACGTCATGAATATACCCACACAAATCAATAATTACATCAGCCTCTACATTCATTAAACTGGTTACACTTGCAAAATTTTACCTATTATATCTTGTGCGGCAGTTGTCAGATAAGGGACAAGTGATAAGTACATGACTCTCTGATTGTATACTGCTATTATCACACTGACAAGTTCTTGCACAGGTCGGAATTCTGCTCCATCTACCTGTCTCCACCTCCATCTACCTGTCTCCACCTTCAGATTATGAGACATCAAACGCAGCCGCGTGAATGATACTCGGCAGATCAGCGATCAGTGAAATTGTGGCAAACTTAACGTAACTTTTGTGCCTTGATTCAGCCGCCACGCGTTTCAGAAATTCATCCCTTGTTCTTCGTTCAACTCGCTCGTGATTGTAAACCCAGCTACAGTTTGTATTAAAGTTAATTTGTTGTAAATTTGCAGATATTTTTCATAGTATCGTAATTTTTAAATAGCTTGGGTGTGTTTTTTGTATTATACTTTATTTTTACGGTAAAATTTAGAAAATGTACTCGTGCTCTGTACAGCCGCCATCGTGTTGTGCCGGTTCGAAGCCTTGTCCTTTGATTGTGTATCCTCCCCAGAACAATGGGCGAGAGCCATCATTAATCGAGTTATCGTTGGGAGAAATTTTCGACACTAATGACATCACCCAACCTGCCAGTATCAGCGAACCACGCTCCAAGGTAAAGGTATCTCTGAGTGTATCTCACAATAATATTTTCTACATGTAAGTCTGATTAATCATCAACATCATTATTTATTACAAAAAAATTTGTTTTTGACTCATTCATTACCATTCCATAATCAACACAAAATTTACATAATACTTTTAACTTTTTCTTGCACATTTCTCTACTTGTAGCTAAGACAACCGCGTCACCCGTTAATGAGGGGACATTTAGTGCTCCTAAAACTCCCTCAGAAACAACGGCCTCCTGCAACATATGAACCAACCGATCAATGTACATAATGAATTATATACAACTTGCTGGAGCATCTTCTCGAACGCCAACGCTGGCATGAATTAGTGCTGATTTCAGAATGTGTTTTGTACATGGATATAATGCCTTAATTGACATTAATTTTCTCTCACCACATCCGTTTTCTTTAAAACATTTATCATTTTGTTCCGAGGTACTCTATCGTACGCTTTTGAGAAATCAATAAAACATACAGTTTTACCTTCTTAAAACTAGAAAAATCGCATAACAAGCGTAATGTTAATATTTGTTCAATACAACTCATTTTTTTAGCATCTGCTTGACATTAAATATGGCACACCACAAACTTAATCAATTAAGAATCAAAATATCATAAATTTTCGCTAATGAATCCATTATTGACATACCTCTATAATTTCCACAAAGCATTTTATTCCCTGACTTGAATATTAAAACTAATCTGCTAATTACCCATGAAACTGGGTAATTAATACATACACAATGCCATCTCTTTCTCTGTCACCAAATGTAATCATCAAGCACAAGTTCCATTTCATAAAAGCAAATATTTGACTTCCAAAAATACTCTTTTTCCTCATTGTTATAACCTTTGCTATTTCACTCAATCTTGCCCCAACAATCCTTGAATTAACACATTTATTTTCTGTATCTATTTAATGTATGAATGGACTGTTGGATAACTTTCCTTTACGAAAGGCAGCAGGGATGCTGGGAATGAATAAAGCAAAAATATTTCAAATATGCGGCCTACGAAGAATATTTGCAAGTCTGAGAAAAGAGTGGTATCAAGCTTAGCACAGATAGATGGATCAGTGTAATTCGAGAAGATTTTTTGCTATGCGCCAAAAAGAAGGATGACAGATTGTTGACGAGTGTATCATTAGGAAAGTGTTATGAAGTATGGGAGGAGGAGCTAGAAAGTGCTGGGTAGATTATATTTAGCCACGACAGAGTACATTATTCTTACTTACCCTGAGGCCCAGGATCAGGAGCAGCAGCGCTTGGTGTCCAGTGGGTTATTGCCATCCAAATGAGTAAGTGGGTCCAGATGACATTCTTCAGACCTTTCAGCAGCATCTGGTAAGTAAAGAAGGATTGTGGTCTTATGCCATACTCTTCATTCAAGTATCCCTAGCACTGTACATGGGCATAAATAATGACACCTGAAATCACTCCAGTTTTCTCATTTTTTCATAAACTGTTAGCTATTTACAATGGGTCAACATCTGGTATTTAATTAACTAAAAAAGTCTAATTCTCAATTCTAGACGTGTAAATAAGAATTTCCTGATGATGATGTTTAGGAAACATTAGTAGAGGAGCAGATATGAATGCATATCATCCAGCGGATTCAATATTCTTTTACAGCTTTCGTTTTTTAGTTTTCTGTAAAAGAAAACTATTTAGGTGGCTATTTGTCTGTCTGTGCGCTCTCAGATCTTAAAAACTACTAAGGCTAGAGGGCTGCAAATTGTTATGTTGATCACCCACCCTCCAGTCATCAAACATACCAAATTGCAGCCCTCTAGCCTCATTAGCTTTTATTTTATTGAAGGTTAAAGTTAGCACGACACAGGTCACCACCGGGCTTTGGTTAAAAGTTTTATGGGCCGCTGCTGAGAGTTTCATGGGCCATGGCTGAGAGTTTCATACAGCGTTATACGCTATACAGAAAGCTCGATTGCACCGAAGAAACTTCGGAGCATTTTTTACCTTTTTTTCACTATTTTCCTTTTCTTTTTTTGCTACTCAAGCCTCATAATGACCAATTGCTGTTTACAAGTTCCCAAGCTTTGAAAGTTAGTATTCTTCGACCGACCAAGGTAGGTAAGTCTATGATCAGATCTCTGATTGGTATTTATTTCTTTGAAGGGGATCGGCCGGTTTCCCACTTTTTTGATGACAGGTTGTTGATATATAGGGGGTTTGTTTAAGGACATTATGTGGAATTTCTGGGGGAAGATTTTTTGCTCAATGACCTTAGGTTTTGTGACGCCAGAGCGATTTTCGGCCAAAATTGGCCATTTTCAAAATGCATCTTCTCCTTTGCTTTTAGTTTTTAAGGGATGGGATTTGAACCACGTATAAAACACATATGAACCTTCAATAAAATGCCAGGGATTTTTGATTTTTCAATTCTTCTTCGAGATATGAATTTTTTTTCTTTTTTATGAAATTTTCCCCGGAAAAATTACAGAAAAAAATTACCGAAAATCGGCAATTCATAATATTAAAAATCCCCGGCATTTTATTAATCTACCGTGTTTCCCCATGTTATATATAAAATTTCATTTAGATTGGTCCAATACTAAGGGAGGAGATGCATTTTAAAGGCGAAAAATTTATGTTTTGAGAAACGGGCCTTCAAAGTTTTAGTTACATAAAAAAAGTAAAAGGGACTTCAAAGACTGTGTTACAATTAATTCTATGGTTTTAATTTTTATTTTTGGGTATTAATTAATGCAAAATGATTATAAATAAGAATATTAATTGATTATTTATGTGCCTAAGACACATTCTTATAAATTTTAGGTTCCTGGTCCCCCCCTGTCTGATCTTGCTGCAAGGTATTACTCTAGGGTATCATTCATAGTTGCCTACACTTTTTTATTAGTGTCTCGAATCCATTCCTTGCCAAATGGATCCTGGGAATTACTTTACATTCACAATTAGGGATTCGTGATTCAAGTAATTCATCAAGTCTTGCTTCACTTATTATGATCATTTTATTTTCAGGATCGTCTATATCAGCCTCCGAGCTACTGCTTTCTTCTTCTAAAATATCTTTGCCCTTTGGTAGTGACGAACAAATAAAGAGGCGTTTAGGGGTGGATGTGGTTGGTCTCTGGTCAGCAGAGATCGCTGCCTGCGCCGTTTGATGGGCGACAGCTCTCTCTCTCTCTGTCGGTCCATTCCCTCTATGGCACTAATTTCTTGAACTCTTTCTTCTACTTCTCACCTGGACTTTTCCACTTGGCTTTTCCGCATTCTAGAAGCATGAAGTGAACTCTTGGACCTTTTAGGCACGGTGAAAAAACAAAACACCGCAGAAAATACAGAGTTCAGTCAAGGCTAGCGAGGAGCATGAAAACGCATCCTTCTAACTTGGAAGTTTATAGGCAACTCCTCGGCCATAGTCGGCGTCATGGTATGACGTGTGCGTTGTCATGGCTAGGAATAACTAAAAAGGTGCCGAGTAGGATATTATTGACATTATACATTTCATTTCAAAGGAAGTTTTCGTAATATATATCGCAAAAACTATACCAGACTAAATCATTTGCGCTACTGGTGTTTTATGGGTATATAGTTATTGTTACATTTTAGGCCATAACTAGAGAAATACGGCAAATTTTAGCATAATATTTCGTGGACACATTCTTGAACCCTATACGAAGCCATACAATTTTTTTCAGCAAATCGAATTTTTTAAAGATTTTTGGGGTTTTGTAGGCGGCCGATCCCCGGGACATTTTCTAACTGCGTTTGAGGCAACAGCCTATTCTACAGGCCGTATCTCTCTCTCTCTCTCTCTCTCTCTCTCTCTCTCTCTCTCTCTCTCTCTCTCTCTCTCTCTCTCTCTCTCTCGTCAAAGCAGCAAAGCGTAAAATAATATTTTGTGATGAGCAGTGAATATTTTCCTAAATCAATAATTTTTCTATACACAAATAAAATTGCAACAAAAGGACAGCTCGAAATAAAAAGGCCATTGTAAAACAGAAGCGGTCTCTTGCTTCTCATTAAACTGCTCTTCTGCTGTCAACAATTTAGCCGTCTGTACAAAAAAGTATCACTTAATTCTGGGCCTTTGGCTAACTGTACATTACCGGTGAGGATCTTCTATAATAATACTGAGATTAACAACATTATGTAGATCAGTTTGCCTGGTACATAAGAGTTTATAAAACTGGTAAACAGCACCTTAAAACGTCATTACATAATAGAAAAATATATCTATTAACACTGTCAGGCTACAGCAATATAAAATTATGTGCCAAGTCAGTCTTACACTGGTTGTGGAATCCTGATCCTTCTGCATCTGAGCTCAGGAATAAACGTTGAATTTTCGTGTGAGTGTTTCGTTATCAGTTATCAAATATTACGAAAACTCTTTCGGGGTAGGCCGAACTTTTCTCCTCTGTGGACGGCTTTTTCTAAAACAAAACTCACACGTAATTCATAAGCCCGTTTAAAAAAAGAATGGTATCATTCTACTTTATAAATACTTCATTAACGATCAAAGTCAAAGACCTTACAGTTAAATCTAAGTTCCTAGTAACAAGAAGAAATGCACATTAATTTACCTTAACCTTTTCCGAGCAGAGCGTCCCTCACTTAGCAACGAGAGACTCCAGAGGACTGACCGGCTTTGTCTCGCAAATACCTCAGGAAGAAGGGACGCCACCTCAAGGACTTTCTCGGAAGGGTACAAAATGTATCCTGTGGCAGTATCAGTTATCATTCTCGGCGGCAGGAAAAGCATTTCTGTTTCGGAATTCTTCTTGCCATTTTTAATTCTCTGTGAAACAAAGATGTGAATACCAAATTCAATTTAAAATAAATATATCTTTTTATATAACATGAAGTATAATACCTTCATAATAACAGCAGGGTCAAACCGGAAAAGATGGTTTCTTGTTACAAAGTACTAATTTAACATTAAATTGTTTTGGTCACGATAAGCAGCGTATATGAAGACTCAAGCAATGATTTTATTTACTCGTTGAATACGTTAGAAAAAGCATATCAAGCCGATAGCCTTCCTATCCTTTTTGCAGTCACAAAAATTCTACTGCATCCCAATAATTTCATTATGTTTTTTATGTATGTGAACGTATTGAAGGTTACCTCTACAGTAATCAACAAGTAAAGGAGCTGAAAGATGAAGATTTCTTTACTTACGTATTTTTTTCACTTTCCTAATCTATTAATTTCATTATTTTCTTGAACATACATATAAAAGTATGAATGACTAATGAATGATTTAATGAAAGTGGTATGAAAGATTAACGAAGGCTAAGAAAGAAATGAAGACTTTCTTCAGAAAGTGTTCATCTTTCATATCGTGTCATCATCTCACCATTTCGTCATATACAGCGACGAATCATCCTTGTCCCCAAACTCCACCCACTCTATACATATACTTCAGTATTTAGGGATATAAAAATTACAAGTCCACGGGCATGAGTGTAAACATGCGATGTCTTCCCCGCTCCCACGGTCATGGTCTAATCCCACGGTCCAGATAGATCTACATCGTGGCCCCACCCAACCATCAACTCGAAGATGGTCAAGTCATTGCGTCGACAATATCACGCTGTCGTGTTCATCAGTGGCCTTAAAACTCTTTACTGCCCAGTACCGATTTCTTTAATACAATGTGCACTACAACAACGGAATGGTCTTTTGAAGTTGATGATGATAAGAGAAGCTATGATGAGCTGCCTAATTTCCACGACTTGACTTTTGTTGATGAACACGTACAATTGTCCTTTCGTGGACTTATCTTTATTTATTTGATATTTTTTACTTGATTACGTCACATTGCCTCCTGTTTTGTGGACGTCTCCTCAACACAATAATGACTATTTGAGATTTTGCCATATGAATGTTTTCGCATTTGGAATAATAATAAAACTAAAAAATTTGCGCCTGAGTAAAACAGCCGTTTATGGGCGAGTTTGGTCCACTTTGCTAATAAGTTTAATGAAGAATGTGAATAAGCAGAGGACTATTTCCCATGACTCCTTATCTGTTACACCTTCCATTACTCTTGGAATGTTTACTCTTAAAGTAATTAGAAAATATTACTATAACAATATATTTCGGTTACTATTTGTGTTGGCCTTGGGTCCAAGTGTTCAGGAGGACAGGACCTCGATGAGACAGACTAATGTTCCCTCTTGATTAACTGCTAGTCTTAACTTCTCCTAATTCTCAGTCATGTCTCCAACTTCTACTGAGGGTTTTAATTCTGGTAAAAATTTATATTCTTCTTTGTTTCAAAGACGAGAGTTGACCTTATTTACATACAAGAACTTTCCTTAATTTTAGTAATTTGTGTGTATTTCCGTTATATTTACACAAGCCTTTTGAGAGCTGAAGTTCTTGATCACAGTTTGGAGCCTCGGCCATTTTTTCTAGTCTCAAAAAGCCAGTTTCAGGCAAGATTTTATCATCTGGATATTCTCTGATTTTACCATTCACAGGATGAAATAAAGCGAATAATATTCACATGATAATATTCAGTCACACAATACAAGAAAATCTGACCTGCGGTTACGAGAAGTCCAGTGATTTCATGGATATACTGTATATCTTTGGAAAGTTTAATGTGATGATAAATAATATTACCAAGGCTAGGGAGAGCATTTTATTCTGCGAGCTCTCTAGGTTATTAGCCTCATATTCAGGTCAAGGCGGTTTAAACTATTAAAAGAGGAAGTTTACCCATTCATTCGCGCGTACATTATTTTCTTTATATTTGTAGTACTGCAGTAAAAAGTTGGGCTTCAAATATGTTGGAAACCACTTATACATTCCTGTATAAATCCAATAGTCTCAGATTCTCTATCTAATATCATCTCGTTATCGTGTGTGAAATTTTTAAAAAATGGCCACTGATTTTCCAATAAAATATTGTAGGTATTCAAGAAGCTGCTGGTGCACTAGCTTTATCTGTTCTTTCCTTCAGAGAAATGGCAGGTTTGATGCTCGTCAATATAGTCTAAAAAGACTGTTCATCTTTTTTATCATAGAAAACGGGTTCTACCCGCGCATGTTATTTCCTCTTTCTGGCGGTAATGTTCTTGTAAGGTCCTGATTAACATTTTGTGGGACAGCATGATAACTTCACGAAATTTTACACGTTCCACTATTTACCATGGACGATGTTTCTGCATCACAGAAGATTTAAATTAACCTTGATTTGTTCTTTCGTGGATTTATTCTTTCTGGAACCTCTACGTTACTCTGTTGGGATTCTAGCTGAAAGATGCCTCCGTTTCACCTGACTGAAATGCGTATATTTTTTCCACATGCTGGCAAAGCTGTTTCATGTCTGTTCCTACTTTCAGCATTTTTATGTTGCGATGACGTATCTTTTCTATTATTATTGTCATTCACCTCACTTCTCAGGGGTTTGTCTACATTTATTTGCCGCTAGTCATTTTTTTTCTCTTGACTTCCCTTATTTCATCATTACAGTATGAACAGCTTTTTTAAACGTAAAATTCTTTCACAATTATTAGACGATATGGGTTGTATTTAGAAACAAAGAATTAAAACTTTCACTTTCAAGAAACAAGAATAAAACTTAAATTTAACAAAAATTTAAGATTAATACCATAAGCCCCCGATATTGAAAAATCTTGGGTAGTTCTTAATCTTCTTGCATCCAAACAGAACTTTCTCAGTCTGTCTAAACAACTGCAAGATTGGACGGCAACGACGTCACAAAATAGTCTCAGTATAATAGGTCGGCTAATTGGACAACTTGATCTAATGATAAAAATATTGCCAAGGCTAGAGAGAACTTTTTATCCTGCGAGCGTTGGAGGTCAATGACATTATCTTCAGGTCTGATAACTTAAATTACTGAAGAAACAGTTTACCCATTCACTCGCTTTTACATTATTTTTGCTATTTGGGTTATTGCAGTAACAAAATTTGTTTCTATTGCGTTGGGAATCACTTATACATTTCTGTATGAACTTATGCCTAATTCTCTGTATCTAATATCCTTTCTTTATTAGTAATATGTCTGTCTGAATATATATATATATATATATGAATATATATATATATATATATATATATATATATATATATATATATATATATATATATATATAAATATAAATGTACAGTATATATATTCATATTTCAGTAGGTTTCTTCAAAATAATTGAATATTCAAAAGAAAGCTCTCTAAATTATATTTCTTCTTAATAGTGTATCCACTTGTATAATTTATTCTTGCTTCTTTGTTGTCATCTTAACGTTATCTGTGGTAATAATGTGGGCCTTGGTAAAGTATGCATTTTGTCTCTTCAGAATTGGAGTCTTTCATCCTATGGTCTTTCCAATAATTTAAGCATACCAGGTGTCCTGCTCTTGTTACCTGCTTATGGCCAAATTTACGGCACTCAAAGCATTGCATTACAAGAGTGCTGTGGTATCTGCAAGTCAAAATAAAAGTGTAGAAACTTTTGTAGCAAATTTGAGAATTGGGATCCCCTGACCGATTGTGCAGAGGATAGATGATGTATCATCTAAGGATAATTTCCTTTAAATAGCAAATAGTGCAATCATCATTCTTCTGAGGACACTGCCAATGCTCCGTCGTTTCTTAGCTAAGCTTACTTAATTTTTCATGGACACTTTGTCTTTGGCCATTTCTTATCAGACAGTCCTGGGTACTAATCAGGGTGAATGTTGTCTTTTGGATCCGATTTTTCTTTCCACTATTTCCTGTTTATTTCTCTTTGGTCCACTTACCTTCAATTATTAATCATTCAGTTAAAAATAAGTTCCTCATTGGATGGGTTGGTATCGTTCTCGGATAGCACTCTGCTGGGCCCGCGTTCGATTCTCCGACCGGCCAATGAAGAATTAGAGTAATTTATTTCTGGTGATAGAAATTCATTTCTCGTTGTAATGTGGTTCGTATTCCACAATAAGCTGTAGGTCCCGTTGCTAGGTAACCAATTGGTTCTTAGCCACGTAAATTAAATCTAATCCTTTGGGACAGCCCTAGGAGAGCTGATAATCAGCTCAGTGGTCTGGTTAAACTAAGGTATACTTCACTTTAACTTTTAATCAAGGTAATGATCTATACGCGTCTATTTTTTATCATCCACAGGAAATTATTTATTCTTTTATGAAGGTCCTGTTTTTTGTAAAAGGATTTCTGAGGCCCTGGCATGGACTTGTAGTGTTGTAAGGTTTCTTTCCCTGAACAACAGAGTTAATTGGTTAGTTTCTTTGTTGTTGCAGCTCATGAATATGATCTAAGATCAATTTTATTGACATTTCCTCTGAACAGAATATATAAATGTTGTCTGATTTCAATTTGTTGAGACAACTTGAGGACAGTGCCACATACAAAATAACTTATGAGAATTTACCCTACTTTAACAATTTATAAAGCAATGTTTTGTGATAAAACACAGCATCACGTTCAGTCTTGGTCTAAACCATAATGGGGAGTAATGAATACGAGTATTTTAGCAGATTTATATGATAACACATAATTTGCATTTAGCATAACTATGAAATTTTTAGGAATACTAACAATGGAAACATTATGCAAGTTTGCATATTAGTAAACCAACAAGAAATCGTTTTGCAATTAAAGTACTCTTGAAAATATGTAGTACACAGTTTTCAGTTGGAAAGCTCAATCACTGAAGCGCATAAATTCTAACTATCTCTTAACCACTGTGGAAAAAATATTGAAGTATTATTTGACTTTCCTTACCTTAAAGATATCGAGCCAGTCACAATAAGATAAATGAAGGGTACTCATTTCCGGTTAAAGATTTCACAAAGATTTAGGAGATTTGGTAGCTTTTTGTGTGTCTTGGTAGAAGTGAAAAAATGCTGAAATTTACGAGATCAACGCTTTTTTGCCGGTAAAAGAATTCGGTGGTTGGACAGTGCTCTGTATCAGTTATAAATCAACTGTAATCAAATTATGCATGGTTGCTGGACAAACACTGAAGCACAGCCTTTTTGTGAAGGCTGTTTGGTCCTCTCCTCTGACAGGAGAGGAGGAAAACAATATCTTCCAAGACCGCCGATGAAGTGGCCATTATTCTTTTCCACATAAAATAGGAGAGAAAGTCATTGTACACTAAATCCATCACTACTTTTGAATCTGACAGAGTAAAACTTCATAGCCAAATATTTTTTAAGGTTTCGATCTCCATTATTTCATAATTCATGACTCTATAATCTAAAGAGATTTAATAGGTCATGAATTACTATCACAAGGTTTTCAGTGATTATGAATACTTTGGCTGATGTATAAATGTCTACCACAGATATTTGTTTTAAATGCAGTAAATAGAAGAACGCATTAATATGGCTACAAATAAGTACCTGGGATAGAACAAAGCTATTTCTTAGTCTATGATGAGGGTGTTGCGGATCCTGGGTCGGCTTCTCACTTTGACCAGATGTTGCTCCTTGGCACTGCGGAAGGATAAAAGGGTATAAGACTTCTCCAGCCAGCAGTCACGCTGTCCAATCTTTCCTTATATAATGCCAAAGTAAACATGAGAAAATGATAATCGTTGCATGAGTAAGGCTTCGAGGAACAGTCAAAACTTGTCAGTTGGAAATGAAACTGTCAACGGTTTATCTGATTTCAACTACCATGAATGCATTTGAAGGGTATTAACAGGAAATATTATTAATTACAGCAGAAAGGTTGCTTTTGAAAACGTACTCACTTTTCAGTTTACATTACCAGTTTCTATTTTAGGGAGACAAAACCACTGTATTTTCCACAAAGAAAAACAAACGTGATTCTTAAGGGACGACAAAGAATTAGCTGTCAAGTGAACCTTTGTCTTATTCAACGAAGGAAGCTGGGTCTGACTAAATGGCAGAAGAATTCTAAGTTCTAAGCGAGATTTTTACTTTTTGACTACGAGCTGCTACGCTCGATTCCATATAGTTTAGAAGCCAAGGGATGAGTTTCAGCTGACTTTAATTTAGTAAAAGAGAGAGAGAGAGAAAGAGAGAGAGGGGGGCAGTGATATAGCATTGCTCTTCGCATTGAAGAGCAATAAAGGAAGTGGCATTACTTTGTCTTCTTCCAGGACTGGTGTGTATGTCATAGTGGGTCCTTCTCCAAGAACGCATTCGCATTTGGCCAAATATTCCATCCCTATAGATACTTTATGTTCCTTTTGTAATGATGGTTGGCAGAAAGCATCTGAAATAGATGAATAATCAAGTCTTGAATATAGAAAATAAACGATGCATTAGATTTGACACAGAAAATGTACAATTTATATATATTTGTATATATATGAGTGTGTGTGGGTGCGTAAGTATGTAAGTGTGCATGTGTGCGAGTATGTGAGTGTGCATGCGTGTGTGCATGAGGAACAAGTCAATCTTATATATACATAGAACAATGAACAAACTCTTTCTATTATGGATAGATTTTAGCTCAAGCACGTGATCGCATTCAAATCCCACCATGAAAGGGAAGACGGGTGTAATTTACCTTCAATGGTCTTAGGTAATTCCCTTATGCTCTCCTCTAAAAAGATATAATAAATTGCAACGCTGATGTCCGATTCGTCGAAGGAGATGTACCTCAGTCGTTTTTTCAGAGCGGAACTGTTGTTGAACAAGGCAGAGAATTCTTCTGCCAGAGCTTCGTATCCTTCAGTATTATCAGGTGTGGAAGCCAGTCCGTCTGGGAAGGTCTCTTCGATGGCAGCCATCAGTCTTTGCTGCTCTGTTGTGAATGTTGTGTTTTCCTGGGTGAGTTTCATCGCAAGAGCCAATGCAGTATTTCCTTTTGTGAGAGAAAGAGTTCTGACTGTTTAAACTTGGCTTTTGACTCACGTTAATATGATATTTTTGATTTTCATGACACGATTAATCTTGGAATACTGAGTGAAAGCAGAGCTTTTACCAAACACAAAATGACCAAACCTAACCTAACTCACGCTTACAATACTGACCACTCTGGCGTATTAAAATCACAGTTTTAAAGTAAAGTTTTACGTTACCTTTTCGAATCAATGAAGCATAACTTGATTTTTTTCTGTATTTAAGTTTCTTTTGATTCCCTCTGCATTATCATATAACCAACTGTGTTTTCCTTATTACCTTATATTAGCCGAGCAAAAGAAAAAAAGCATGTAGAACATCAAAGTCATAAACTAAATATTCTAAAAAAAAAAAATATTGTTGTGGCTGCAGAGCATGCAACGAGAAAGTGAATAACTAAGCAATAAATTACCTTCGCTATTAACATGAAGTGCATCGATACAGAACCTCAAAAATTCTTTTGCCATCTTCAGCTTTTTGTAGATAACTGCAACTTGCAGAGGAGTATTCCCTGTAGCCAAGAATAAAAGAGAATTAAGAGAAAAACTGAGCGATTTACATAAGAGACAAAACACAGTATGGTCACTCCATCACAACAAGAGACCTTGCGAGAATTACAAGAGATGCACTAAGCTCGTCTCGAATTCTAGTCACTCTACCTTTGACAGAAATCCATATCATGAGTTTGAGTTATCGCTGGAGTAACCACGAATTTATAACTAGTGGTAACTTGTACACCACATTACAGTATGTATCGGCTGATCATTCTGAGATTATCTTAACAACTTGAGGTGTTAGGTTAATTTCGATCATCTTCAAAATTCTTATGATGCAGCCGTGAGCTGCAGGCTCTGGTAATGTCATAACTCACTTTGACTTTCTTGTACCTCTTTCACAAACACTCGTTTATACTAGGGTTGACTCATACGGTTCTACAGTGTAATGTGAGCATGTACGAGTGTTCTAACATTTTCCCACAAATTATCTGCTAATCGGGTATGGTATGAGCACAAGTGTCCAAGTGTTGTACAGATAATAGTATGAGTTATATGCTACGTTATCTAGATTTGCTACGAGTTTGCTACGAAATTAATACGGGCCATTTATGACTTCAGTCAAAGTTTACCTTGAGTCCTACGAAATAATACGAGTTTTTTTTAATGTGATCACGACCCAACGGCAATACAGTAGCCACGACGTTACTAAAACCCCTGCTTTAGGGGTTTCAGTAGTTCCAGCTCTGAACATCACCTGACGGATAATGTACAGAATCAAGGTCCATCTGGAGGTCCCTCTGTTCTAGGTCGTCACAAGCTACACATTTTTTTTAAATTCGTGGGAGCAGACTCGTGACAGTTATTTAGTGAAATCAATAAGCATCATCGTTCACCGTTCGTGGAATCAGCCAAAAGTTACAAATGAAACAATTCATGACTTTCCCAATTACCTGAGGCATCTTTCACGTTGATCTCGGCTCCAAGGTCCAGAAGCTCTTTCACAAATGGGTATCCAAATCGAGCGATCACATGCATAACAGTCCATCCATTTCCATAGAAATCGGATCCTATAATGAAGTCCATCCACGTGTCTTGAAGAAAAGATTAATAATACTCCAGTTAAACATAACAAGTTGGTTCCAATGACAAAGTGAGACATTTTTACATTCCCTGGGTAGTCTAAGGGGGTTCGTTTTTGAGGGGTGAAAATTGGACAAAGCTAAAGATGGACAGCCAGGTGGAAGAGAAAAAAGGAAGGAATGAGAAATAAAGACAGAGCAATGCAACTGGTAATGGAGGGGCGCTGAAGCAAAACAAACTAACTACAAACACCTTTAGAGACATAGTTGGTGGTAGCCTCATATGGAGATTGTGAAGTAAATTTTATATGTTCCTTTATGAAAATGTTCTTCATCAGATTTACAGTCTTGATAGTAATGGTGCTAGTCAATGATGCATTTCTGTTCCTTTCAATCACCAAACGACAAATACCACAGGTGAAAAGGACTCTGAAAGTGATAGACGGATATGGGCCAACTGAAAATGAGTCAGACTCAGGTTCTTTGAAAGAAGCAAAAACTGGATTCATGATGACATGAAGTATTGGAGTTTTCCTTCGTGTACAGAAGAGGGAACGATCTAATAGGAATGTTGCAACTCTACTGACAAGTGGCATCCCGAGTGACTAGAAATGCCTTACCCTCCGTCAGGCGCCCGTTGATATCACCACCGTGCTCAGCCAATAGAGCAACAACATCTATGTGGCCTTTACTGGCAGCAAAGTGTAAAGGATATCCAGTTCGTTCTGAAAATAGCGAGACATGCGAGGAATATCACAATGATAAGATTTTTTTGGTAATATGAATATAATAAAACATAATTTCTAAGGAGTGGTGAATGCAATTTCTGCACTGAATTACAGTGAATATACACAAGATTAAGAAAACATTTTCTTACAAGGAATAAGACTATTAAAAGAATATGTGGCATATGTGCAAGAAATATCAAAGGACTTCCTTACTTCATTTATAACAAATCCCCCATACAAGTTCTACAACATGCAGAACAACACACGTAAAGGAGCAGTCAACTGGAATTCCTTGTTCTGTTGTGCTAATTTGTTGTCAGCCTTTACTGAAATGAATTTCCCACCCGAGGCAAATATCTCTGAATTTTCGTCTGATTTTCCTTCACATGTGACTTATTATCATACAATTCCTATGCCTACCACTACTAACAGATGATGGTGGATTGGTTACTGGCCCCAAGGAAAAGGCTGAATAGCTTCACCAAGGTTTTGAAGCTAAGCAATCAGCTGAGGATGTCCCCTTCTCTGATATTTGTCATCCTGAATCCATTTTTATCAAATTTGCATATCACTCTACGGACGTTAAGAAAATTCTTGATAATCTTGATAGCTGGGGAGGAAATGATCCATATGGTTCTTCCCTTTATTTCTTAAAACAAAGGTTTCTAGCGTGTTGTCTCCCACCATTAGTAGATTCAATAGATTTTTTTATGTCGATGTAATAATTTTGCTGATGAGCGCGAGCTTAGCAGTGCAGTGTCTGCTCCAAAGAGAGGCATATCTGTACACTGCAGAAATTACAGCCTATTTCTATTCTCCCTGTGCTCTCAAAAAAAAAAAAAAAAAACTTATTTTCAAGTCCTTATATAAGTCTGTGAAATCCAAAGAATTGTTAGTTAATAGTTAATATGTACAGAGAAAGCAGGTAGGTGCCTACAATGCTCCTTTAGATTTGACTTGCCACTTGCAGGAGAACCTTGACAGGAGTTTTGAGTGCAGAGTAATTCAAATAGATGTTAGCGCTGCTTTCGCTCTGGTAACTCATAAGGCAGGTATTCTTAAACGTCACAGCCCTGGAGTCAGTGGATATGTTTTAAGATTTCCTCAAGATTTCTTTACAGGTAGTGAGCACCGAGTTGCTGTTGATGGTCATGGTGCGAACCAAGACTTATTGTGTCTGGTGTTCTACAGGGTACTGTTCTTACTACGATGTTTTTTGGTGCATACAAGTGATATGATTGTTTACTTGGAAAACAAGATTGTTCAGTATAGCGATGAAGCAACACTTGTACAATCTCCACTTTCGAGAAATGAAGCTGTCCACAGTCTCAATCGTGACTTGGAGCAGATTAGTGTAGTCGTTTGGGTGTAAGGCTGAACTCCAGTAAAACAAAAACATCGTTGATTAGTAGATCTCGTCCTGATTTTTCACGCCATCCTCCCCTTCAAGTGGATGGGACTGCTGAATGAGTCTGAAGCTTTGACTATACTTGGTGTAACCTTTGACTCACGTCTCACCTTTGACAAACATCTAATGAAGGTGTCGGCAAATGCCGCATGGAAGTTAGGTATTATACATAAGGCCTCATATATTTATAGCAGTGATAAAATAAACGCAAGCTGTTTTAGGTCATCTGTCCTTCCTTTGCTAGAGCAATGTTCTCTGGTGTGGATGTCTGCTTCTGCCAGTGATTTATCTCGTTTAGATAAAACAGTTTCCTAACATTAGCAGCTATGACTTGGACCATCGGCAGATGGTTTCTTGTTTGTCAGTTTTTCATAAATCTTATTTTGACAGAGAACTTTAGTAATCGCAATTGATCCCTGAGAACGACCACATTTGCTTAATACCAGTATGCAGTAAATGTATAAATTTATCGAACTTCTTGCTTCCAGAGATCTTTCATTCCTCACACTATCGCGATGGAAGTCTCACTGAGAATGTTGTGTAATTGGAACCTCAAAAGTTCAAGCAAAGATGCAATGCATTACGACCCTAAAACAATTCATCTTGTACTTTAACAATTTTTTTTCTCTTCTGACTGACCTCTTCTTTCAGTACTTCCTACTATCTTCTGTAATTTCTTTCAAATTGAACGCCATATTTTTAGAAAGATTATAATTTCAAATCGGTGGCCCTTGTTCCATATGAATAATGTTTAACTACGACTAGGATGGCTCGTATAGTTGTTTTAAAACAGAATGTTAGTCATTTGATCCTACCTAATATTCAGCAGGCTAATTGAACACATCGTATCTGGACTGACTACACTGTTGAGAATACAATATCTTTAACACAGATAAGGAGAAAGGAATATCTTACTTTCATAGGTGATTTCTGCACCTGCGTCAAGCAGCGATTTAACAATTTCCAAGTTTCCGCTTGTCGCTGCAGCCTTCAAAGTGCCGGCTGTTGGGAAAAAATATGGGTTTTTTTGAAGGTTTGATCTTAAGAGCTTCATTTTTAAAATACAAAATAGGTACGAATGAAAGTACATAAGTATAGGATTTTGTTTTGTTATTATATGTAGATTCTTGTTTAATTTATTAATATTGTATGACAGAATGTGACATTAGGATATTAGACGTATAATTGCATTGTGTTGTTTTTCTCTGGAGTCACTCCTTTGAGGGGAAATAGGCTATATATATAAATAAATATATACATATATATAAATATATATATATATATATATATATATATATATATATATATATATATATATATATATAGATATATATATATGTATATTATATATATATACTGCATATATATATATATATATATATATATATATATATATATATATATATATATATATATATATATATAATATCCTATTTCCCATCAAAGGAGTGACTCAATGGTTATCTCCACTTCATACTTTTTAACCTTTGAATCATAGCTTAACCCTTTGCTCGGTGAAACTTCCAAACATTTGCCACTTTATAAACCTATACACAAAGTTCTTCAGCACTGCTTGTTCTTCAGCACTGCTTTGAACCCCTACACACACACACTGTGTCATTCTCCTGTGCCTTGCATGCAAAACCTCATTTTCTGGATATGAAGGCCTTTCTTTTCCAGTAACTCATGTTACCTATCCAAACATTTTTAGGTCTTACTAGCTTTCTTCTTCATAACACTTTTGAATTATACTCTCTTTTCACCATTGTCCATACCTTCCACCTGAACGTACCTTCTCAAAATTTTGTGAGTCATCCTTCCACCTATGCTAACTGTTTTATCATTTCTGTGTATCCAATCTTCACCCTACCAATTCTTCTTATACTACGTATACTATGCAAACAGCTCATCTGAACTGCTTTACCCTCTTTGCTTTAATTTGCAGTTAAGATCCAGACTTCACTTCTCTTAAGGAGAGTTTGCTAAATAATGCCTTCACACAGTCCCCCCTTGGCTTCCATATATAATTCAAATCTTTTTTCCATTCTTCAGTGAAACCAGCTGCCTTTTTATTTTCATCTGTTCGACAACTCTTCTCTTCTCTCATCCATCCACCGTCTCTTAATTTGACTTCCATATATCTATATAATTAACTTTTTTCCATCTTCCCACCATCCATATGAACAACAGTTGCTCCATCTTCCTGACCTCCACTTATTCTTATTATTATATCTTATATATATATATATATATATATATATATATATATATATATATATATATATATATATATATATATATATATATATATATATATATATATATTGTAATAACCACCATGCCCTCTTAATTTCTCGAATTCTTTTTTGGATACACTTGTCACTATAATGCCTTAGATCCGAAAGCAAGAAAATGAAGTAATTCTAATGAACACAGCAGGATTCGAACCCACATCCAGAGAATAAGAACAAGGTCACGTCACTTGCCTATGATGGTGAGGCTGGGTTTATTCCACCTCTACTAAACGTGTCTGAATTCGACAGGTATATGTATGAATGAGCGGCAAAAGACTTTTATCCCTCTTGTGGTCAGGTTGGTCACGTGACCTCATTCTGATACTCTGGTGCGGGTTCGAATCCTGCTAAGGACATCAGACTTACTTTATTATTCTTGCATTTAGATCAATGGCATACCTAAGGAGTGTGAGGAATTCCAGAAGTTAAAGAGGGCATTGTGATTACTGCAATTACATACTTATCTGGTAAACAGTGACCGGTAGATTCTTTACACATGCACATACATACATACATATATATATATATGTGTGTGTGTGTGTGATTTGACTATGAACCTCAATACATTAGTCTTAGCACTTTCAAAAATAATACAATTTTAGCAGGATTAGTTTTCATGGGCCTATTCATTATTTCTTAAATAAAAATTTCTGCCGAGAATGTTTGCCAGTCCAAAGCCGGATCGAAGAGGAGAGGTGGAAGTCCTTGCCTTGTGAAATGAAGCATAAAAGACTTTACTAATAGTTGAAAACAATGTTACCTGCATCAAGTCTTAATGAGGCACAACAGCCAACAAAGAGAGTACCTATTATTTGTGGTACTGAACTGTACATGGAATGTAATCAGAAACTGAACTTTATTTTGGGACATTACCATAATTGGGATCTGCTCCGTTGTCTAACAGCAGTTTCATAGTTTTGAAACGTCCATTGCCTGAAGCTTCGTGCAATGCAGAATCTGTAATATGAATTAAATTATTGGTATCACTGAGTGATATATCAGAATTACATAAAGTTTACTCTGATAACACCTACTCTACATCTTATCTCTTACATTTTGAGTGTATCCGGGAATGCAATGGCCAGTTCCCATGAGATATGATCAGGCCTTCCTTCAGATTTTTGTACTGGACAATAAAGTGGTCTCAGCACTTGACGGCTCCCCAACAGCATTCAAGATACTGTTATGCTGTTTACTCATGCAGTCAAAAAAGGTTTCAATTGGTTGTTTGATTGTAGAATTCAAATTAAGCCTTTATATGACTACAAGGGCAGCCAGTATAGCAAAATAAAATTTACCACAGATCACTCAAATAATGAAATGTCAGTTTTGTAGATCAACTTGCAGTATCGAAGGAACACCAAGGATGAAAGCATTCAATGTGAAATGTAGAGAGAATGAACCGCAAATAGGGGAAAAGACAACCTGAAAAGGGAAATATAATGAACAGATTACCTTGAAAAAATTAATCAACCTAATATATTTCATTCTTGTGGTCACTGAACTTTACTTAAGTCAATGTGGAACCATTTTCAACATCAAAACAAGAAAAAGAATGAGATACAAATGAACGATTCTATAGTAATCTTGTAAATATTCATGACATGGGAGTAGATACAATAACGAATGAGCAGTTAGAAGGAAACAGGGAAACAATTCTACAATAAGAGCATACGGTAAACTGTATGTAATGTAATGGCCGAAGAGATCTCTAAACATGTTTCCAAATATTTCAGATATTCATTATGAGTCTTGAAATTTCAAAAGAAATGACTGAGGAGATTTTCCTTCATGTTTCCTCTCCAGATTCGGGGGTATAAGAGTGTCTGTATGTCACTGCGGCCATTAAAACTCAAAGAGGTAGTGAATACATACCCAAATGTTCTTTCGCAGCGCCTGCCTCTATGAGGACTTTCATCACCTCAGTCTGACCAGCTCGTCCGGCAGCGTCTACTATCCAGCCTAGTCATTTTTGAAAACAGAAAGATATCTTTCAATACCAAAGTATCACTGAAAGGAAAATTGCAAATTAATGACTTATTTGATTTCGCTACAAGTCTTCTATTTCCCCAAAGGTTGGTGAATGAGCCAACCTTTTGTTAATGAGACTGGTATTCTTACAGTGTGGGTAGAGAGAGTAAAAAATCTTTTGTTCACCCAATCGTTATTAGGGGAATAATGCACATGCTAACACTTAACAGCTGGTCTACATGCACCTTGAAAATGTTTAAATTAATTTTCTTATTTCTATGACACCATATATGTAAATGAAAAATGTACCCTGAATTGCCATTTAGAAAAACCAGCAATTGGCTTTGTGGCCCTGCGTTTTGCAGCATTAAGGAAACTCGTCTAAATTTACAGTTACTCGTAATCGACCATCTTTGATTTCTTATCTAAAGTTATGGCTAAAGTCTTCTGGTTTGTTGAAAATGTTAATTTGATCTGCTTAAAATGTTTGCCGTGATGAGACCCTCTGGCTCTTCAAGTGAAGAAGCTCACATGTACAGTACAAGTAGGTATCTGAGCCTTCAGGGCTAGAAGTTTCCTGTTAGCCATCCGTCTTCGTAAATGCTTGCCAAAGATTCGCTGAAATTGTGAATATAAGGACATAAAAGTGGTCTCTTCTGTTTAGAGATGAGCTGTGACCAAGCAGGTCAAGACTGTCAGTTTCCCTAGTGCAAGCATAACTGCTCGATTACCCATCGTAGTATTAATGTAAGGAAGATTGCTCCTTTGCATGTCAGTATGTGTGAAAGTTGAGCCGAGTGATTACCGTTTGAAACATCACTCACCTCCGCGCATATTGACATCCGCTCCAGCTTTTACAATTTCTTTGACGACTTCTAAGTGTCCCGTTTGGGCTGCTTTGAGCAGAGCAACCCCTGCAGATGTTAAGAAAAATTCTTGCTTAGTAAGAATTTGCAGGAAGGTTCTTGTTTTCAAAATAAAACTTAAAAGATAAACAGATGAGCCACACATATTTCTATCACTCTAAATGTATGTAACCCGCAGCCTTGAAATAATAATAATAATAAAAAATAAGGATAACAGTGACTTGGAAGTGCAAAATATGGGCTTACCATCATTAAAATTCACATCAACACCGGCCTTGATCAACTTACGAACTGCTTCTAAGTGACCATTTTTGGCTGCTCCGTATAACATGTCCGCAACATCTGTAACAGAGTGAAAATGCTGAGACGCTCTTGCTTTGAGTTAGGAGCGGTGTTCGCCACAATTATTTTTTCAATACAGGAAGACTTAAAGGCACGCAGAGGAAACAATTTAGCATCCGACTACAGAAAGAATAATTTAGTGCCTAACTACGGTATTATAAAAGGGGGATCGAACAGAGCCCCAGAAGCCTTCTGTAGAGATTTATCTTTAATTAACTGTGGATTTGTTTCTCCATTTCAAAGCTCACGCTACTATGTGTATTTTTTAATAACAATAATAATACCAGAAGGTAAATATAAACTTGAGCGACATCACAAAATAATATTACCTGCTGCCGAAATAGATAGATTTACTTAAATACCAGAGAAATAAGCTGGCATATAATGAAGCCATTCCATGCTGTGTTTCTTACCTCTTTGAGATGTGAGAGAGGCACCAGCTGCGATCAGGAGGTCGAGAATATCGAGGCGGTTGTGCTCGGCTGCTAGCGCTACGAGTCTGCCTTTGAAGAAATAGGCTTCGCCCCCTAGAAAGAGGAACCTGTACTTCACTCGGTCCTTTCTCCTACTGTAGAACTAACTCAACTAGATAACAGATAGCCATTACCTAGACGACACATTTTCATCTTGAAATATTGTTAGGATTGTAGTCTGCTCTCATATCATGTAAACCGCAGGGTTTATACTTATTAACAATTATGCATAAATACCTTTGTTCTCACTATTCTTCTAAACAGAGAAGAAATTAGGTACTTATAGGTAGCATCCTCTGACCTTTTCTACAATCCATGTTAGGAAGACCATACTTCAAACTAGAGTACAGTGAGAGCATATTTTAGATTTAGGTGGATAAATATTATCCTGTTCGTTTTAAAATACAATGTAATGCAAATATTTATTACAATGCAAGTAGGGGATATCTGATTACGTTTGAGGAACTAACATTCTCCACTCAGCCTTATTAGCAGCTCCTGACATGAATCGTTTATCCGAGGATTATAATATCTGAGAGAACACAGACTTCTCGAGCAGAGCTCCCGGCTGAAGTAGGAGACATCAGAGTTTAAAACTTTAGTTCTTTCGTTATTGCTTGAAGCTTTTCTTGCATGCTTTGGAAAAATGCTGCCAGCCTTTTCTACAAGATATTTCTTAAGGTATTAGTCTTCTTCTCTTTTGCTAAGGATGTCATCTAATGGATAACATTTCATATTCAAAATACAAGACGGTGAATTCTTTATGAACAATGGATTTCAACATTATTAGAGAATAGAAGTTAGGCTAAAGGCCAAACGCTGGGACCTATAAGGTCATTCAGCGCTGAAACGGAAATTGACGGTAAGAAGGCTTGAAAGGTGTAACAGGAGGAAAACCTTGCAGTTGCACTGTGAGACAAGTGCTAGAGAGGTTGGAAAGTCAGATGGAAGAAAGAATATGAACAGAAGTACAGTAAAAGGAATGAAAGGAGTTGCAGCTAGGGACCGAAGGGACGCTGCAAAGAAGCTTAAGTAATGCCTACTGTGCACAGAATGAGGTGCACTGATGGCACTATCCCCGTACGGGGAAACTAAAAATACTGCAAAAATAAAAATGTGCAGAAATTGACGGATTTGTACTGATTATGATGAAACGACATCTAACAGAGCAATGCGATTATCAGAAATACCAGAACAACTCTTACCTCCATCGGGGTTTGCACCAGAATCGAGAAGAAATTTGACGACTTCGACGTGTCCACCATAAACAGCTTTCCATAATGGCGTTCCTGAAACATTAGCCAATAAGGGCTGCGAATACATTATGTGAATGGAAGTATCTGCGATACGTATCTTTTATCATATCTGCAAACAGGCTACATTAAAAGTACATAGCCTAGCCTAATTATGCAGACCTGCCGAGCAGTGCCTGCTGACTGAAATACTGTAAACTGAATTTGAAAATATACAGCATGTAATTCAGTATGTTTTTCTCTTAAAAGACATTGACATAAATTTCAGTTGGCTTTCAGGAAATGACCAACGTTCAGTAGAGGCAGAAGCAAAACGTTGGCCCAATCCTGCTGAATTCTGAACGCTTTCCGCAACATAAACATTCACGTTTTCGTCAATGTATCTACAGCAGAATGTACATACCACCACCATCATTGACGTCGGCTCCTCTTGAAACAAGAAATTTCACAGTCTCCAAGTTTCCCGCCTGAGCTTCCGCCCAAAGACTCTCTCCTGTAGGTCCCAAAGGCTCTCCGCCGAAAAGAGGAGAAAACGGTACTGTCCAGAAAAAAGAAAACTGGAGTCAAAACTATATGGCTGGTATCGGTATTAACCGGATGTTTATCCACCTTTGCGCGTCCCCTGCTCCGAGGTGCTAGCACTAAACATGGCGGAGGCTCCTGGTGTCTACCAGTTTTTAATGATTGCTTCATGAAGGATCATTCCAACGCTAATCATTGTATGGGGAAAGAAAAGTTATATCAGTAATATGTAACGGTGGGTTTTTATATTCTTCTAATGGTTATCTATTCAATATTGCTTAAACAATTCCAGCAATCTTTTGCAGATTAGGACTTTCTCTTCTTATACAAAATTTTTATTTATTCATAATGGTTATTTATCAGTATACATCAAAGTCATTATTTTGCACCGCTGCACAAAATAGAGAGAACAAATTAAAAGGATTCGAACTGAATAGATGCATGTTAAATAGCAATAAGTAAATCTGAATATATATGAAATACTAATAAACTTTAAATGAAATCTTATAATGCGTAACTGATATCAGATACCAGTAAATAAATCTGAATATACGTCATTAATAACAAACAAAAATAAATAAACAAATAGAGATGAAAATAAACAAGTGAATAATTAATAAGCAGATTGTTAAAAAAAAAAGAAATATACTCCTAAATGTACAGTACCGTTACGCAAGTGAAATTAAACATGATTGAAAGACTAAGGTACAGAGGCTATAGTAGACCATAAGGCTTACGAATGGTAACCACTCGGACAAGTACTCTGAAATGTAGCACTTGAAATGACCAACAGCCCCAAACGACATCACAGATACTCCAGTTAACTGAGCACAACACATTCCTAAAAAGAGGATGAGATGCTGAGCAACTTTAGCTAACCCTGATTCGAAGTTACGACAGCTTTGTCCCCTTTTCAGTTAAAGCTCCTGGCTCATGTTTCTTTGTACTTTATTTGGACTGTGCTTCT
>NC_089787.1:41697406-41782406 GCF_040412425.1 Macrobrachium rosenbergii
CTTCAATAATAATAATAATAATAATAATAATAATAATAATAATAATAATAATAATAATAATAATAATAATAATAAAATGACATGAACCAGTTCATTGTGTCTCAGGCATATTTTCATGAAACTGTTTCTCACTCCTGAATATACATATAAAAAGTATATAAAAACTATGTGGTATGGGGTACAAAATGTATTTATGAACAAAGACTGATTACAGCAATGCACCAATACACACATATCTTCTACTGGTTTTGTTATGTGGTTTTATGTCCACATTGAATTCTTTTTAAACTTATCAACTTCAGATTTTCCCAGTAAGTAAACACAACCACTATGCACCTAAGAGCGTCTAATAAACGTATAATTGTTACGTTTAACAACAACAACAAAAAAAACACAATATTTCACCTTTGCTTCTGCGCAGGTTCAATTGGCAATTTGCAAATATTGCTAAAATTATCCTTCGGGGGTAAATGGAATTTTTCTCATCAGTGGACGGACTTTTTTGTATTTTTTGAACAATTCTTTTCAAAACAATAGTTTTTTCGGCTTTAAATATACGTCAGTCAGGTTAACGGCATGAGTAGTCAAAAGATTTTTCAGTTAAACCTAAGTGCCTATGAATAAAAAGATTTGCACATCTACCTTAGGCTTAGACAGACGAGCAGAGGGTCCTACACACACGCCGACGAGAATCCCCAGACGACTGGCCATACCTTGAAAAATCGCTCGGAAGAAGACGTCCCTTCAAGGACATTCTCGGCACAAATTGATCCCGTGGCTACATCAGTCGCCAACCTCCTCAACAAGTGCCTAATTCTATTCCAGAGTTCTCCTTAGCATATCTTATCTTCTTCGAAACGGAGATGCAGCTATTAGGTTTCAATGGTTAAGAAAAAGCCGCTATATACAACAAAACTGAAGTGAGTAAATACAGAACAGGAGCTTTCGACCTTCACTAAGGTCCTCTTCAGCTGTACTGAGAAAAAATTACTAAGTTTACAAAGACATAAAGGTACAAATACATAATTTTTAAAAGGGCAGTTAGAATGGAAACTTTCAGTCTGGGGCTCTTCCTTGGGCATCATCAATTTTTTCCCAGTACAGCTGAAGAGGACCTTGGTGGAGGTCGAAAGCTCCTGTTCTGTATCTACTCACTTCAGTTTTGTTGTATACAGTGGCTTTTTCTTAATCATTTGCGACAGACACGATGAATGTGTTTTCATCACTGGATATTAGGTATAACGTGCAGTTCAACTTGTCAGCTTGTAAAACATAAAATAACATGCGATACTTTGATAACAGCTCAGAGTCATGACCGAAAAAAATTAGTTCTTATTACCAAGTGTTAATGTCATTCACTGCAATACAGTTTCGTTGTTCTTCATACAAGCAAACATTTTGTGCCTGGAGTTTTTCTTTTCTTTTATTTTTTTGTTTAATGTTTTTTTAGAAAGAAGGCTAAAACCAACCAATAACTTTAACAGGTCGGGAAAGGTACGATGAAGAGACCTTATATTATGAATACTTCTATTTTGTAGGAGGAAAAAAAAAAAAAAGCACAAACGCCCGGGACCTTCGTCTTGAAGGAACGATGTCGTTATATACCAATGTTCGAGTCACTCTACTCTTAAGTCCCTATGCGCCAGTTACGAAATAACCTTTTACGTCCCATGCATCAACCTATTGTGTTCATCAATGGCTTCAGCACACTTGACTTCGTTCAGTACCAGAGGTTTATCCCTTTGTTGATTCATCACATTATATATATATATATATATATATATATATATATATATATATATATATATATATATATATATATATTTATTATATTATATGTTTCTCCTCCTGTTTAATTACATGAGCCATCTCTCCTGGCGAGGTATCACTAGAAAGATAATGCCTATTTAGGCCTTTATCATGCGAATGTTTTCATATCCAGAACGATGGAAAAAAAAAACTAACAATAAAGACATGCATTCAAGTACAACAGTCATTGTCTTCTTATCTACACACGAGCTAATCATTCAAGTCGGACTCACTAATAATAAGTTTGCTCTATGAATGTGCAATTTAATCAGAGGCCTATCTCCTGATCCTTAATCTGTAACATCCTGTATTTCGCTTGATATTTTCAATCTTAGAGAAAATATCTAAACTTCCATTGGCGCTTGTGACTCATATTAAAGCTTTACAGTACAAAATTAAAGTTGTACAATATACGAAAACTGAACGAAAATCAGCAGGGAACGGTTTCAGCGTCAGAGAATTCATTTTATTCTCCTTGACTCTCAAATAATGTTATTTTCACTTATCTTCTAACACAGATGATGAGTTGTACAGAGTGAATAGTTTTACGTAAAACATGAATCGTATCTCGGATATACGTAACATTGTTTCCGAAGTGGTTTTAGTTTTCTGTAAAAGAAAACTATTGTGCCGGCTTTGTCTGTCCGTCCTCATTTTTCTATCCGCACTCAGATCTTAAAAACTACTGAGGCTAGAGGGTTGCAAATTGCCATGTTGATCGTCCACCCTCCAATCATTAAACATGCAAAATTGCAGCCCTCTAGCCTCAGCAGTTTTTATTTTATTTAAGATTAAAGTTAGTCATAATCGTGGAAACTATATAGGACAGGCCACCACCGGGCCGTGGTTAAAGTTTCGTGGGCCGCGGCTCATACGGCATTATACGGAGACCACCGAAAGATAAGATCTATTTTCGGTGGCCTTGATTATACGCTGTGGTGGCTGTACAGAAAATTCGATTGCGCCGAAAAACTTCAGCGCATTTTTTACTTATTCTGATTTTAAAATACTGATATTTATCATTCTTCTAATGGAACTGATACTTTCCAGATAAATAAGACAATCCATTTCTCTATATAAGCCATAACAGCATGCATAGTACCCCCAATACCAAATTATAAAATAAACACATTTTTGTTGTATTGTATTGGACTGAGTTTCTGCGTAGGGAAATTAATTTTTTCCTGTCTCACTACCAAAAGCCTATGAGAACGTAATCATGGGACCACGTTACACTTCCAAGACTCCCATTCAGTCTGTAATCATTCTTGATGACTGGCATTCTACTTAGTTTCCTTTCATTTGCATCTTTGGCCAGATACAATGAGAGGCAGGAAGTGCATTGCTCAAGCACCTTTTTTGCATCAGCAAAAGGCAGCGATGCTTCGCGATCCTCTCCTGGAGAGCTCAGCTCATAACATCCTCATAAACTATGGGAAAAGGAAATATAAACTAAGTTGTTATTAAAGGAAGACTAGGATTAACAGTTTGATTCGCGCAGGGCTGGTCTTGCAGTGTTGTGCTAATGAGGTTACAACCTTGTGAGTCAGGCCTGAGTTTGACCCCCATTCAACTTTCAGTCCTGCCACACCTTGACCTCCGAACCCGGTGCATCAGTCGCTCTCCGTCTTGTTATGTGTGCCACTGTTTTAGATCTAGGAATGATTATACTTCTCTATCTCAAAGACAAAAGTTCGCTCTTACACAAACCTTAATTTCATTTATTCCGACATAACAATATAATGTCTTCTATAACGCATTGTTTTAGTAAGAGAAACTCTATGGCACCTTCTACAAATTTTTCCCTGTTAACTTAGTGCCCCAGTTCCTACTACATTGCCTTCTCTAATGTCATGCCCCTATGTGATTTATTCTTAAACCTCAAAAGGATTTTTGCTTTTTGGATGACCAACAAGGGACCTGGCGTGGGTCCTATTACAGTGTGTTTCATTAAGAATTTGTTGGTGAACTGGCTTAAGTAATTTAATGCATCTTTTGCCCAATTATTAATTTGTGCTCATATCATTTATAACGTCAGTTTATTACGATGAATGGTGACAGTCATCTGATTTCAACGCCAACTCTATAGTCTATTTTTTTAAACCTGGCAAACTTGCACTTAGCTGCTTGCCGCTGATTGGATGGACGTCCTGTTGTCCGAATCTCACAGTTTTGTTTTCACACTGTTACCAGAGTTGTCATTATACGGTCATAAAGCGAGTTAAGATCTAAGTTATATAATGTTATGTAAATACCAGTTGTAATAAACGTAAGTATTAAGAACTTGCATACCGAATTATTATATATATTTAACAGTTATGAAACAACACTTACCGAAGCCGTAGACTAGAAGTATTTTTAAAACGCATGAACTTTAATGCTTAATTTCTGGCTAGATCTTTAGCACTATTGTAGAAATTTAAGCTTGGCGGAAAAGTTGAGGAGGTGGAGTTGTGGGAGGAACAGCCGGTGAGTTGTCGTCTGCACACACCACTTACAATATTATTATTATTCAGCTTAGATCGGCTATCGAGCAGGTGCCTCACTATCTCTGTCACCTATTTCAGCCCTGGCCACAAGAGACAATACAGATCAAAGCGTACATGAACGAACTTCAAACACCAGGCAAAAGCATACCTGAAAATCTCTAGTTGAAGAACAGTCAATTTACTGAAATTTTATATAGCAGAGAGTAGCACACTAGCTAGAAAACAATGTATTCATAAATTCCGTGCATGTTCAATTTGCCATTATACATACCCTAAAATATTAATGACATTCCGTCTGCAGTATTTTTTAAATAAAAAAAATTTTAGCATTGTGATATATAAACATCTTAATAATTATTTTAGGAACACAATAGCACCACAACCCATATTTGAACCTCCCGCTGAGAGTACGTCAACCTTGTGTCAACCCTGTGGCTGTTCCTCCCACAACTCCACCTCAACTTTTCCGCCAAGATTAAATTTCTACGTTAGTTTTTTGTTCTTAGGTGTTAGAGACCTTTCAGCAATGTACAATAAATCCGTTTTGGTTATTTCCATACAGCTAATGGCATGATTGCGCAAAAACTCTAGCTAGAAATTAAACATTAAAGTTCATGCGTTTGAAACATTTCTAGTCTACGGCTTCGGTAAGTGTTGTTTCATAACTGTTAAATAATATATATATATATATATATATATATATATATATATATATATATATATATATATATATATATATATATATATATAATATAATAATAATTCGGTATGCAAATTCTAAATAGTTACGTTTATTACAACTGGTATTTACATAACATTACATAACTTAGCTCTTAACTCGCTCTATGACCGTATAATCACAATTCTGAAACAATGTGAAAACAAAACTGTGAGATTCGGACGACAGGACATCCATCCAATCAGCGGCAAGCGGCTAGGTGCAAGTTTGCCAGGTTTAAAAAAATACATTATACTCTATAGTGGAGCTATCAAACCTCTCGTTCCTCTGCAGCCTAACTCAAGAGCTGTAGAAGCCCTTGAGGGAGGAATGGCCTGGGATTTCACACTCAAACTGTCTTTCTGCAAGCCTTTGTCTTGACGAAGCATGTTAGTGAGTTGCATGGCCTTCCTTATTTCATTTGGCACTTGGAGGGTTGGGAATCTCATTTTCGTCCCTATTGGCAAAAGATATTTTCTATTTCCTGTCTTTGGGACTTTGTTGGTGGTATCTGGACAAGAAGTTCCTTTGCCTAGTGCAAAGTGCAAGGTGCTACCTAGGAAAGACCTGACCTCTTAGGTCAGAGATCAGCAACTCTTGGTTTATACCACCAAGTGTGAGGAGGTTTCTGGGAAAATTCTTATTTTCGGCTTCATGCTGTAACCAAAGTAGAGGTTGTACAGTTCTGGCCAGAGTTCGTGAAATGAGGGGCATGGCACCATCCCTTGCATTTAGGAGCAACTTTTCAGGTAATGATAAGCCTAACACAAATGATAGCACAAAGTTATAATTTGAGCCTCTGACTTGTGACACCCATCATAGGGTCACATTCGACTCAACAAGCTTTTACTATATGAACAAGACCTCAGACACCTCTCATTCAGGCTCAGGGCAAAATCCCCTCTTGTCATCCAAATGCCCAAATGAACAGGTGGTTACAGGAGTCAACACTCCCCTGCCCACTATCATGACTGGGAATGTGACAATTCCAGGTGGAGATTCAACGTGCTGGTCAGCTGAGACAACCTCCCCCTAAGGAGTGAGTCCCTTATGTAAAAGATGATGGTTTGCCTTCCTGTAGTAACAAATAACAAATCTTTAGGAGTAATTTGTATTTTTCACAGGTATAAACACCAGAGCTTTTTGTTATAATCCCATCTCAATCATCATATTTAGTCCCTGATACTGAAAAAAAAAAGGTGCTCAGTGGCAACAAGTGAATGGGGTTTCCCCTTCTCATCTTCCTTCCTTTAATTAACTACCTTGTTACCAAGTCTAAACAATCAATCCCAACTCAAGCTGAAGGGGTATTAGCTCTGGTTTGTATACCTTGGAAAGATACAAATAACTTAACATTTTTTTATTCTATCCAGCAATCTTACATGCGAGTCAGTTGCTGTGGACCATACCAGGGAACAACAGTCACAACACAGCAGAATAAAAGAATGAACAAATTTCCTTATGATAGACCAGTCTTCTAAATCCTTTCTCAGTATGCCAAATTATTGCCCTGATATTTGTGACGCCATGCCGAAGGTTTTATGGCTGTGGTGACATATGTCACTTGGGTCTGATTCAGAATATCTCGATAAAACTCATCCAACAGAAATAACGTTTTCCTATTGACTTAATCTCTTCTTATCCCACGCTTGAGGTTTGGTCCAGTATGAATTTCTGCTAACTTGTATAACTCATCACTCTCGAGAAAGACGGTATTTGTGTTATTTGTTGTTTCTTAGGTCTGAATATGGATTCAGTGATTTAGCGAACAATACATTATCGATTGGTGCATGATTCATTACATCACCGTGTGATCTTTTAAGTGCAAAAACTGAGAAAAGATTATATTATATAACAGCAAGCGACTGATCTTACGAGAAGTGTTCATGAATTAACTTCACATTGGAATTAGTTACTCGCCAAAGATCTCAAATTTTCGAAATGAATTTTAAAGCAGAATGTATTCTGAGTAATGGTCTGACAAATGCTTTCATATCTGATCTCAAGATCTGAAGATTTTTCTACTTGTAATTGTACTCGAGCTATACTTATACACACACACACACACACACACACACAAACACACACATTGAAAGACAAGACCGCTGCCAACCAAGCCACACAAGTCATAAGAGAAGTTGGAACATAAGTACAACTGCGGCTTGGTTGGCAGCGGTCTTGTCTTTCAATTGAAAGACCTGGGTTCGATCGTGATGTGAGTCAGAAATTTATTTCTGTTCCACACGTGATTGTGTGTTGATTATTTCTATATATATATATATATATATATATATATATATATATATATATATATATATATATATATATATATATATATGCATAATTGTATATATATGCATATATATATTGATATATATACATATATATATATATATATATATATATATATATATATATATATATATATATATATATATAGGTACATAAATAGATAGAAATGTGTGTGAAGTTTTACTCCTGAGAGTTAAGGAGGTAAAAGTACCACTCCTTCAATGATTATTTCTTTCTAAAATGGTGTAGCTGCTGTATCGTTCAAAGATGTGAGACTATAGCAACCATAGTGTCATACTTAGTAACTCGCCCCTTATCATATGAAAATTTATTATTGTTCTTTATGTATAGGCTTGCTGTCAGCATATCAGACAATTGTCTCCACACCTTTTCCATTAACTTAATACCCTAAGTTCGAAATGTGAAAGTAATGAACTGAAGTTTATCAATCTTTTGGCATACACCTGCAGAATATGACACTGAGGACCAGTAGGTCTGCGCTAAGGAATTTTTAAAAGGAAGAGGTTTTTGTAAAGAAAAAGATTCCTTAGGTAGTTTAATCAATTTTTTTAAAATGCAGGTGTAGAGAGTAACGCATGTACAGGAGATTTAAACAGGAATTGAATGAGCTAAGATGCTGTTCTTTACGTTTTACAAAATTTTCATTCTTTAAAATAACCTTCCACCTATTCCCTTCGAAAACAAAATGTTTGAGGCCCTTCACGAAAGTTCTTAATTTGCTTTTCTCATATTTTCTACATTATAACTCTTTTCCTATAATGAAGTCTAGCTTGTAAAAAAAAAAACATTATTTTACCAGAGCCTGAGCTGATTAACATTGATTGCTTATTTTACGACATTATCACTTAGCCTTAATTTTTGGCTTTTTGGTTATATTTCCTTCACTATTTTTCTTATTCGTCATAAATGGGGGTTCAATCACTCGCCCCACAGTACCACGTGGGCAAAGCATTATAGACAAGGCGCAGAGCAGTACCGTTTCTTATGAATCGTAACCGAAATATTTATCCCTAACTGTCACTTTGACATGAACGGAATTCGAAATTACCAAATCACAGGTTCAGCGCTGTTCTCTGCATTCCCTTCTTGTTCCTAACGGTGTCTTTGTTATGGGACGAATACAATATTACCATATTTCAGGAGTTCCTCCTGTCATCTTCACATGAAACCGTTACGGAATTTTTAAAAATCTCTCTCCATTAACTGAATGGACAAAAATGTTATTTAGATAGCATTTGTCTACATCAGTGACTTTTCCTCATTACGCCTTTCAAAATAAATCAAGCAGGGAAAAGAGTCTGCACCGAATACAAAGGAAAACCAGATGAGCACAAAGTCCTAATGATAGCATCTCCTTTCGTCTTTCTTACACTCCTGTCGTCTGGGATACAACGGTCAGCATTTCTTCTGTGTTAAACCCTTAATTCAAATCTCGGATTTTTGAAGTATGGTCGTGCAGTTGGCAGTGCCGAATTCTGTCATGGGGCCCGGATATTCCAGAGTCGTACGGCGATCCAGCGCCTTGAATGGAATCGACTGGCTTTGTCCGGACACTGAAACGTTTTAAATGATGAAATTTACTTCCCCGTTATATTTTTGCTGAAGAAATATTGACCAAAATACTGAAATGGACATTGATATAGCATGTATCATCGCTTAAATGCCATGTACAGCCTTGCACTCATCGATTCTCAACTCTTGCAGGCAAGTTTCCACGATTTTGTCCAAAAAGGACAAACCACGAACTCGGCAGAGGTCGAGGTTCTTCTAGCCGGGTGAGCCCGTTATCCAGAAACCGGCGTCTGTCTGTACGTTGTCTACAGTCAGGTGTCCGCTAGCAAGGCAGAGGTTGCGTTGTTGCTTCAAGGAACCCACATCTCCTCCTGTGCAGTCTTCCTCAAATCGTCATGGATGCTAAAGCCGCCGCGCAGACTGTAATGATATTACTTTTATCGGCTTCGATTGTGTGGCCTGTGCTGACTTACATCATTGCCAAGGTACGTAAGGGCATTTTCCTAGTTTTTTAGTTTAAGATTGCCACTAAACTGCAAGTAAATTTCTGTGTGTGTGCAAGTGGTGTGGATAAGAATACCCAATTTACGTACACTTGCATATACAGTATATAAATACATATGTATGTATGTATATATACAGTATATATGTATGTATATATATATATATATATATATATATATATATATATATATATATATATATATATATATATGCAAGTGTACATTTAAAATTGGATATTCTTATCGACAATACTTATGTGTACAAGTGACAAAAATTCAAGCACTGTATATACATATATATGTATATATATGTATATGTATTTATATATTGTCATATGTAAGCTATAATTTATCAAATTTGTCACTTGAACACGCATATATAATATATATATATATATATATATATATATATATATATATATATATATATATATATATATATAGACGGATATATATTTATATATATATATATATATATATATATATATATATATATATATGTATATATATAACGATATACTTTATATATATGTATATATACATATATACAGTGCGTTTGAATTTTTGTCACTCGTACAAGTATAACTTTTTCTATTCACAAATATCGTTTAAAAGCGAATGCACTACACTTTAGGAATAAATTTACACCCAAGGGCAATGATAATTGATAAGTGCTCCTGTCGAGTGGTCACAGTCGACTGTTTACTTGTGTTTTTAAACCAAAGGCTCAAGTTCAAATCATGGCTGGGCAGAAGCACTTATTAGTTATAATTCCCTTTCATTGCCTTTACTCCCAACGTATTGTGAATTCTGTATTAAATAAGATTTGTGGTTATATATATACATACATATACATACATATATATATATATATATATATATATATATATATATATATATATATATATATATATATATATATATAATGTGTGTGTGTGTGTGTGTGATTAGTACCATTTATTTTTCTCAAAAATAAATTTCTGACTCACATAGGGGACCGAACCCCAGTCTCTCAAATGAAAGGCCAGGGCACTACAAATTATCCCACACAACTGGTAGCGCCCTGGCACTTTTGTTTGAGAGACTGGGGTTGATCCTGACGTTAGTCAGAAAATTTATATATATATTATATATATATATATATATATATATATATATATATATATATATATATATATATATATATATATATATATAAATATATATATATATATATATATATATATATATATATATATATATATATATATATATGTTTCCCCTAGTAGGATGTCTCTCTGGAATAACAAGACAATGATTACTCTTATGTTCATATTTCAACTAATGAATAAAAAATTAATTACTTGCGCTGAATTTTTCCATGTTTGCTGTTTCATGCATCTACATACTCTTTCTGCACCTCATCGAACCATCTTAAACACAGTGCGCCATTTATTGACCTTCATCTTGAATTTCAAAGTCATTGGCCCATGTGAGCTTGTTCCATATGAATAGGGTTCATCTTCTGAATACTAATAATAATAATTATTATTATTATATTTGCACATACAAACACACTTATTTCCCGAACGCTGAGGCCCTTCCATCTCAGTACTTCTTCCACGCCATTTGTCTACTACGTCCTAAGTCTACCACTTCTTCTCCCAACCCTTTCAAATTATGCATCTATCTTACAACCCTACCGCCCCGGATAACCAAACCATCTCGAAAATACATAAAATCCATTTCTTCACTTACGCTAGCCCTTTTCAACACTTCTTCCTCATATCTGCTTGTTTCATGCAGATATTCGTCTTTTCTTCTGTGATACACCTCTTCTGCTTTCATGTGTTACAGTGACTCCGAAATATGTATTTGAATCAACTGCTTCTTCCCTTCCTTCAACATCTGTATGGGTCTCATTTTCCCACATGACATTATTCTGTTACCCTTTTACTCCAATTCCATATTCACTTTGAATGATATTTACTAAAATATCGTGGAAATTGTGATGTTTGGAAAGTTTTAGAAGTAACTATCTTTAGGGTAACCCCCAACAAAAAAGCATTAGTCAAGATATCCCTTGATTTGAGATACTGTAGCCACGACTACTAGGCATAATAGGTATATAAAATCAGAGGTTTGTATGTTTATATCGGGATTTTCACCATACAATTCCTAGGGCACTCTACTTCTTTTTCTGTGAAATTAATGCGACTTCCAAGTAAAAAAATTCTTAGTCTAAATCATAAATAATGTTTTGAAGAAAAAGCTTCTAGTGACAACAATATTGTCTGTAAAACTGCAATAACTGTTGTCAATAAAAAATGATCAAGTAGTTCAGCACTAGCAAAGAAAACACACATGCCTTAAGTAATGGTAATCAGAACAAATAGTCTGGATATGATAAATGATATCATACGACCTCTAAAAATTGTCTTTATTTACTATCAATGTCGATAAAAGATGATAAAAGAGCATTTTATTATTAAATTTCAGGCACAAAAACAATTAACACTCTTATAAGAGAAAAATTTGTTTCTTAAATAAACTAAACACTTCCAGCAGCTCCGGGATCATTTACATGTGTAATCCACTTAATTCTTTCTCTCCCACAGATGACAGGAGCAGAGCCAGTGAAGGTTTCCTTATATGATGAGACTTATTGCCCAGCATGTCGCCAGTTCGTCAAGGAGCAGCTAGGACCAACGTGGAGGGAACTCAACGGTATCATGGCGGTCGAACTCGTTGCTTACGGCTGGGCTGAGGTGAGACAAACTCATCTTCGTTGTAAAAGTGCGATCTTTCCTAGATAGTGACCCTCAAAGGGTTTTCGGGGTCGTTGTCTGGGACTAATATTTCTTGGGGTCATTATCTTTATGATATTTACAGTCGTTTGTTTATGCTTTTACGGTCATCCCCAACGCCGCAAAGATGGATACATACCGGGTTAAAACCCTTGGGGTCACTGTCTAGGAATGTTCCTGAAAGTAATTATATGTAAGTATCTCTGCAGCCTGTATTACATTTACTCTTGCGTCGTCAATGCTCTTCGCCCTCCCTTTCTGCATTTATTATCGTGGCATTGCTCTCGCGAGCTGCTAAACTGCACGTCACCGCCTTCTTAGAAACATTCACGGGTATCATTCTTATGAATTCGCCGGATCTCGTGATGAGTTACTGTGATGACCAGACTTCATTCTCTTCATGAAAAGAAGAGAAATGAAATGCTTTATTTTCCTTGTTCCCTAATCATTTAACATCCCTAACGAAATGCGGTCTCTGCTGTCAGCGATATAGGAAAATGCTTGTCATTTTCGCTTTTTTTTTTTCCCCGCACAGTAGTTAGATTAAATTTGGACTCATTTTGCTCCATCTCAGTTTCTCTAGCATGCAGAGACATTTGTACAGATGTGTGTGATAGAGGCATGTCTGTGTACATAATATTGTAAATATACTAATGATGATTATTTGGAAATCATACTACAGTTGTATTTTGCTCTTCAGAATATAATCGATGAAACATAATGGTGAATGAAGTGGAAAGTTATGGAGCTGAAAATGTTATACATCAGAATATAAGGCAAACATCTCTTGTTTAAATAAAAAATACATCCAGACAGAAAATGCACGTCAAAAGGATAGAAGAATCAAAATCAGGAGAGAAAGAAAAGTTCCATTGCAAATGCATGACGCAGCAATATATTAAACAATATGAAAGCTTTTATGCCCTGCTTACTTGCACAGTGATCTGCCAATTTAAAGAATGGATGTTCCTCGTTGTTGAATGTGGAAACCCTTCTTTAGAGATTCTTAATTATAAAGGAAATCCCTTAATCGTCTTATGGACCTACGACGAATATCGCTTGGCGTGGTGGTAGGCAAGACCTTGGTGTTCAGCTACTAAATTCCTTGCAGATTTCGTAGCAGTGTTGAAGTAAAAGGCTTAATGACGTCCAAAATATTGCTTCAAACAGGCTGATCAATCAGGACTTCCTATTGTCTTATGCTCTTGAAATTCGGGTTCCATTACGTCCCCGTAGGGGGTTAGTGTTGTCAGTGCACCTCATGCGGTGCACAGTAGGCATTACTTAAGGTCCTTTGCAGCGGGTCTTCGGCCCTTAGCTGTAGTCCTTTCATTCCTTTTACTGTACCTCCGTTCATATGCTCTTTCTCTTTCTTCCATCTTATTTTCCACCCTCTTCTAACGATTAATTCATAGTGCACCTGAGAGGTTTTCCTCCTGTTACACCCTTTTTACCATCAATTTCCGTTTCAGCGCTGAATGGCCTTATAGGTTCCAGTAGCCTAAATTCTATATTCAATTCAATTCGGGTTTCATTACGACTTGTTGTTTACACCAGACTTCTAAGATATGTTTCAGGGTTTGGAACTGCCTGGTATTTTTACAAGGCAAAAGCAATCCACACTCCTCTTTCCTATCAGAGCCTGGGGCCCAAAATTTAAGAAATAAAAATTCCTAAAATCAGTTATGATAGCATTACCGAATAATAGGAAAATGCTTCCATTAAAAACAATGTTACAGAGTACCTTGATTTTTTTTTAAATACTGAAGCCACCTTCTAGTAAAAGCAGCTTTCTATAATTAGAAAAACAAAGTCACCAAACCAAACATTTAAAAGCCATAATGGTCTGTACATCATTTACAGTTTAAACAAATCAAGTAAGTTGCATACCTTCACGCGATTCCCACCGTAATGAAGCATTCATTTCAACCCTAACGCAAAGAATCTTGTTGCTGCAGAATAGGAAAATTTAAAGCTTCACTATAAAAAAGGATGTCCTAAGGCGGCTGGGGAGTGTTCTGTCCCGACATGAAACCACTGGTCTTTCTTCTCCTTTCTTTTTATTACTTTCTTACGGCCTTGGGTAGATAATAAGCATTAGGTTGACCATCCATAGGATCGAACAAAAGGGGACGATATCCTTTATGAAGGCCCTCATCTTCACGCTTCGAGCATTAGAGAATTTCAGAAAGATTGACTCCTCCATGACAAATCGACACCATCAAAACATCTCTACTCTTAAAATTTCCAAAGTGATGCTCGTTGCCAAGGGCTGATTAAGCTGAGCGCCTCAACAGAGCAGCAGAGAATGACAGGCAAATAGGAGGAAGCAAACAGCCTGAAGCGCTGGGGGCTAACCGAAAAAAGCTCATCATCTCTCGGGGCAAGAGGAAACCAAGGCGCAGCGTCTGGTCACGTGGACAGCGAATGCTGTCATGAGACACTACGTTTGACGCAATATGTTTTTGAATGACGTCATTTGCTGCTGCTCAAGGCCAATAGCAGTTCAAAAACAAAACAAAAAAACAAAACTGAAAAACCCGTAGAACTATACAATAAAAAATTCCGTAGAACTACACATCAAAATGTAAAAATTATGAAAAAATAAATAGCGCTATTTTTTACTAAATAAATAACATAACCAACTGATTTGACACTGTGCCCTGCAATCACTCTCACATTCCAAATATTATCGTTCAGCACAGAAGGCAACAAGAAGCTGTCAAGACCATAAGGTCTAAACTATTAACAGATCGATCGTATTATAATCCTTATGGCTCGAATAAACAACACTTGCTTCCCAAGGTAACGCGACTTCTGGAGGAAGGGGCTTGCTGACTTTTCCTAGAAACGAGAGAGAGAGAGAGAGAGAGAGAGAGAGAGAGAGAGAGAGAGAGAGAATTTCCTCCTTCCTATGCTTTAACCCCATACTTCCTCTTCTTCGCTTGCTTTTAAACAAACTTCCCTTACAACCCTACCATGAAAATTCTACACTCATCCGGGTCCCAAACCCGGATAAAAAGGAACTGAGGGTAGTGCCCACGCCTCAGACTGCCGTATGGAACAGCGACCATCATCGGAACTTGAAAAAGACCTTAGCGGACTGTTACAAGCGGAAATGGGTCATAATGAGGCCCAAAAACCTCTACACTAACATTAGGTATACGTCTGTACTCACGCTAAATTCAACCCTAAACAAGCAAAAAATGCGGAGAATTTTCTTCGGCACAATCGAGTTTTCTGTACAGCGTATAATGCTTGATGAAACTCTCAGCCACGGCCCATGAAACTCTCAGCTGCGACCCATGAAAAGTTTAGCCACAGCCCGGCGGTGGCCTGTGTTTTAAGCACCTGTAGCTGTGCCAGACGCACGATCATGGCTAACTTTAACACTAAACAAAATAAAAACTACTGAGGCTAGAGGGCTGCAATCTGGGATGTTTCATGATTGGAGGGTGGATGATCAACATACCAACTTGCAGCCCTCTAGCCTCAGTAGTTGTCAAGATCTGAGGGCGGACAGAAAAAGCGCTGACTGACAGACAAAGCCATCTAAATAGTCTTCTTTTACAGAAAACTAAAAACCCATTTCATATGACTCTACCGGTGTACGCAGCTGCTTTTAATAATACTTCAGTGATCAAATGCACAAGAGTTGGACGAAATGTGACAGAGGCATTTTAAATATCTTGACCAATACATACTTTTTGTTTGTAACATTTCTTCATGTTTTCATTATTGTGAGACAATGTATATATATGTAGCACACACACAGGGATATATATATATATATATATATATATATATATATATATATATATATATATATATATATATATATATATACATATGTATAAGTATATACATAATATATATGTGTATATATATACACATGTATATATATATATATATATATATATATATATATATATATATATATATATATATATATATACATAATCACACACTCAAATCCTCTTTTTCTTGGCAGGAAACACCTCTGAGACTGGTTACAACTTCACCTGTCAACACGGACCTGATGAATGCACCGGGAACATGATACTGGAGTGTGCCAAGGCCTATGTCTCTCACAAGCACTTTATGAAACTTGCCATTTGTTTTATGAGTGAAGACTCAAATCCCCTGCCTCCTCCTTTTGTTGTGGGAAAAAAGGTAAGTTATCTTTCCAGTGGGTTGTTGTCCCTCATGTAGCACATGTTATGCAAGTAGTCTCGTCATGAGAAGAGTTATAAGTATCTCTTTTGATGCTCTTATTAAGTGGGTGACCCACTTCAGAAATACGATAAGGCTGTTTCTATAGACAGATTGTTTTTGTGTTCATTATCAATAATAGTTCTAACAAGTAATGGTTCCAACATATGAAACAATAACAATCAATATACTCTATATTGCAGGCTGAATGATAATTCTAACAAAGTTAAATTTAAGACACAAAGTTGAAATTCTTCCCTTAGATATCTAACATGCCAAACTATCAAATAATGCAAACTCTTCAACCATAGATGAATGGTTTGCCTGCACTGTTCATACTAAAGAATAAGAAATAATTAATATTTGCTATCTGTTTAATTCCAGTGTGCTCACAAAGTTGGCGCTAAAGACCAATGGTCAAATATTAAAACATGTGCATCTTCAGTTGAGGGTCAGCAGCTACTCCATGAAGCTGGAGTGAAGTTCCATTCCCTGAAGGATCCCGAACCAACTTGGGTTCCCTGGATTCTTATCAATGGGGTAAATATCAGAGGCTTAAGTGTTGTCCTTTTAATATAGTCAAGTACGTGGACGAGTATACAATGCAGCATGCATGTTTGAACTTAGGTTAAGACCATGTCTGTAGTGATTTATTTGCTTTCCTCTTGAATGTAGGCTTTCAAGAAACTTTCTGAATGTTAGTGGGCAATAATTCATACCATATACTTTGAGAAATGAAATGTCCTTAGGTTTAAGATGATAGGTACCATTTCAATAAATTCCTTTGACAGAAGTTTAGTTTCCAGACCATTTATAGTAATCCTATTTAGGCACAGATACACATTATCTCTCAAGACTAGCATGGTCTTTTGACCTAATAACTGCAGCTCAACTATAATGTCCAGCCCGTGTTTCAAGTAAGGTGTTGTTCATACCTACTTTATAGCTGCTGATTTTTATACGTTGCTCCCATTCTAATTTTTGGACTTTTATGATGCGTTTATTATAGTGTCTTCTTTTCACAATTTTTTTGTTTGGTTTTATATTAACTTGTGCCTCTTAGCTACATTCGCTCCCCTCCACACCAATAGCATCAAAAATATCTTAAAAACTTGACAGTGTTCATCTTCCCCACTGGGTGGACTGTTTGAGGCATTCCTCTTCGAATAGATCTCAAGTCATACTATTAGAAAACTTAACAAGCTTCATCTTGGCTTAGTTTTTGGGAAACAATTTTCCTTTTACCATGAGTTTTTTTCCTTAATTTCGAATGTTTATGAATAATGTATCTCATAAATGCACTTCTTGCAAGTTTTTTTTAAAGGAATACCTCACACACTGTTGTTCTGGTAAACCCATCTCTCTTGCCATCGTTGCAGTTGAAACCATCATTTCTTATTTAGTTTTAGAGAATTATGCACCACTTTACTATTTCTTCATTCATCTCGCAAAAATAAAGTTTGGGTCAATTTAACATCCCCCTTTGAGTTGTCATTTTCATACTGACTCAATAGCCTTTGTCAATTCAACACTCTCTCCTTAAAGTTCGCCACAGATTACCTTGTCACTATGTACCCCAGTGTTACAAGATACAGGCTGGTTCCCTTGACCTTGCATAAAAGAATACATTCTTACCTATCTTCCTTTAATCTAATCTACTCTCAAGTGGTCATTTTATCATTCTCCCCTTAACTTATATGAATTAAAACAGCCTTCCCACTAAAGCAGAGGAGGTGAGAGGTGATAGGATGTTAAATCGACTAGGGACAGGTGAAATGAATGGAAGTATGTTTATGGGAACTTTATTATCTAGAGAGGTTGATTCGGTTTAGCATATTGCAGGGACGCCAGGTAATCCACTTCCTTTCTCTAATTTTACAGAAACAAAATGACAAAGCTGAGGAAGACTTGAAGAGCGTCGTATGTAGCACTTATGAAGGTCAGCCACCTGCTGCTTGTCCCCGACCAAAGTTCAAGAGGATTCCCCGTCAGATTCTGTAACTCCAAGTGATTCAAACAATCAGTCATCAGTTGTGTAATTTTCCAGCATAAAGATACGACACAGAATACAGCTTTGATTGTCCAGCTTTTCTTTTGCTTATTACTACCTGCCAGCGAACCATTAGAATAGCAAGGTACTGAACTCAGCATTCTTTGAAGCAGAGTCCCATAGTAAACAACTTTGTGACCTCAGGAAAATGTTAAAAGATTTTGTAGATTTTTCTACAGATTAATAACGAAGCTTGAAAATACATCTAGTGCTAGAATGCCAATGGAGATTCGAAGTAAGGTAGGTTTCCAAAAGAATCAAATACCAAAGCAATATCTTCAAAAGGCCAAGAAAAAAATATACGACTGTTAGTCAACCACGTGGTCCTGCATAATATTAAGCCAGATGGATTAATAAACATTCCATATCAAGTTATGAAGAGTACAATTCAACAGATAAACAAGTAAACTTATCTCATAGGTTTATCTGTCGAAGTGAAATATTTCCCTAGTGGAACCTTTTCGTTTTAGGGTAAAATAGATTAAACTTACATCACTGTCGCCAGAAATTGGTAAATACAACAAATATAAAATGAATTCTTCGCAATTTTCAAATATTTTTGACTCGTAATATAATATGAAGAGATTTTGATTTAGGCTAAATTACAGAAAATCCACTTGTTACAGTCAACAGAACAGCAAACACAAAATTATACAATGAAGACTTGACATTTCTGTTTCGTCATATATTGCATGTGTTTTCCACTGGAAACCTTGACCTCTGAAACAGAGCACTCATCATCATTGCCTCCAAATCATGGGACGGAAAGCGCCTTCTGTGAAATTCCGCCTCTCATGTCTTTCCTGTGATTTATATTCCATCATCTCACCTCCTGTCTCATAGTTTTCATCCAATGGTCCTCTAACTCTGCTGGTGCCCACAGGAGACCGGCTGATGCTACTGTGACTGCTTACTATTCTGACCCTGGGATGGTGCGAGGAACACCTCGCTTTCATTACCATCATCATCATTGTCTTATCTGCGTCTGGCTCTTAATATTCTTCTTCTTCTTATTATTATTATTCTTATTATTATTATTATTCAGAAGATAAACCCTTGCCATATGGAACAAGCCTACAGGGTCCACTGACTTGAAATTCAAGCTTCCAAAGAGTATGGTGTTCATTTGAAAGAAGTTACAGAAGATAATACAAAATGCAGAAAGAAGAGATCAGTTATTAGAAAAGAAAAAGAGATAAATTAATAAATTAATAAATAAATGAATAAGTAAACACATAAATAAATGATCAAAATATAAGGTGAATTGCTTGAACTTTTGAACTTAAAGCTCTATTTTTTGATCAACAAAATCTCATAGATATAATTTCACTGTCATACCATGATGCATGTCCATATGCCACTACTGTTCATACTTGACTGGTGTATAATCATGCTTGTGTGTAAAATTTAAGTCTACTTGATTTCCAAATCTTATTCACCTCACCCATTTTCTTTTTAGTTTTTATCAGTCATCACTGAAATTCATTCACTACAAGCTTTGGAAACCGATTATGGAATGGGATGGAATACAGGACTTAGGCCAAAGGCCTAACCCTGGGATCTATGAGGTCGTTCTGTCATGAAACTGGAAACTAAGAGTAGAATGTTTGAAAGGTGTAACAGGAGGAAAACCTCAGCAGTTGCACCATGATAGCAAGATGGAAGAAAGACTTTGAGTATGAATGGAAATACAGGAAATGGAATGAAAGGGGTTGCAGCTAGGTTGGGTATACCAGTTTGAGACACAGGCAAATTTGCCTCTGTCATCAAAACTGGATTTCTGCCCACCTTTTGGATGGTGGCCTGACTCATTAAGGAAACCAGTAGCTGTCAGACCCACTTAAGGTTAGGTATACCAGTTTGAGACACAGGCAACTTTTCCTGTCATTGAAACTGGATTTATGCCCACCTTTTGGATGGTGACCTGTGTCCTTAAGGAAATCAGTGACTGTCATGTCCACTGAAGGTTAGGTATACCAGTTCGAGACATAGACAACTTTGCCTGTGTCGTCGAAACTGGATTTTTGCCCACCTTTTGGATGGTGGCCTGTCTCCTTAAGGAAATCAGTGACTGTCAGGTCCACTTAAGGTTGGGCATACCATTTCGAGACATAGGCAACTCTGACTCTGTCATTGAAACTGGATTTCTGCCCACCTTTTGGATGGTGGGCTGTCATCTTAAGGAAATCATTGGCTGTCAGGACCAATTAATGTTGGGTAAACAATTTTGAGACAGGCAAGTTTGCCTCTGTCATCGAAACTGGATTTCTGACTTCACCTCTGTCATCAAAACTGGATTTCTGCTCACCTTTTGGATGGTGGCCTGTCTCCTTAAGGAGATCAGTGGCTGTCAGGTCCACCTAAGGGTGGTTATACCAGTTCGAGACACAGGCAACTTTGCCTCTGTCATCAGAACTGAATTTCTACCCACCTTTTGGATGGTGGTCTATCTCCATAAGGAAATCAGTGGCAGTCAGGTCCACTAAGGTGGGTAAACAAATTTGAGACATAGGCAACTTTGACTCTGTCATCGAAACTGGATTTCTCACTTTGCCTCTGTCATCCAAACTGGATTTCTGCTCTCCTTTTGGATGATGGCCTGTCTCCTTAAGGAAATCAGTAGCTGTCAGGTCCTCTTAAGGTTGGGTATACCAGTTTGAGACACAGGCAACTTTGCCTATCTCGTTGAAACTGGGTTTCTGCCCACCTCTTGGATGGTGGCCTGTCTCCTTAGGGAAATCAGTAGCTATTAGGTCCACTTAAGGTTGGGTATACCAGTTCGAGACACAGGTAAATTTGCCTCTGTTATCAAAACTGGATTTCTGCCCACCTTTTGGATGGTGGCCCATCTCCTTAGGGAAATTAGTAGCTATCAGGCCCAATTAAGGTTGAGTAGACCAGATCGAGACACTGGAAACTTTGCCTCTATCATTGAAACTGGATTTCTGCCCACCTTTTGGATGGTGCCCTGTGTAATTAAGGAAATCTGTGGCTGTCAGGTCCACTTAAGGTTAGGTATACTAGTTTGAGACACAGGCAACTTTGCCTCTGTCATCGAAACTGGATTTCTGCCCACCTTTTGGATGGTGGCCTGTCCCCTTAAGGAAATCAGTGGCTATCAGGCTCACTTAAGGTTGGGTGTACCAGTTCGTGACATAGGCAACTTTGTCTCTCTCGTTGAAACTGGATTTCTGCTCATCTTTTGGATGGTGGCCTGTCTCCTTAAGGTAATCAGTGGCTGTCAGGCCTACTTATGGTCAGGTATACCATTTTGAGACAGGCAACTTTGCCTCTCTCGTTGAAAGTGAGTTGCTACCCACCTTTTGGATGGTGGCCTGTCTCGTTAAGGAAATCATTGGCTGTCAGGCCCAGTTAATGTTGGTGTACCAGTCTGAGACATAGGCAACTTTGCCTCTCTCGTTGAAACTGGTTTTCTGCCCATCTTTTGGATGGTGGCCTGTCTCCTTAGGGAAATCAGTGGGTATCAGGTCCACTTAAGGTTGGGTATACCATTTCGAGACATAGGCAACTTTGCCTCTGTCATCAAAACTGGATTTCTGCCCACCTTTTGGATGGTGGCCTTCCCCATAAGGAAATCACTGGCTGTCAGACCCACTTAAGGTTGGGTGTACCAATTTGAAATATAGCAACTTTGCCTCTCATTGAAATTGCGTTTCTGCCCACCTTTTGGATGGTGGCCTGTCTCCTCAGGGAAATCAGTGGCTATTAGGTCCATTGAAGGTTGAGTATACCAGTTCGAGATAGGCAACTTTGCCTCTGTCATCGTAACTGGATTTTTGCCTACCTTTTGGATGGTGGCCTGAATCCTCAAGGAAATTATTGGCTGTCAGGCCCACTTAAGGATGGGTGTACCATTTCGAGACATAGGCAACTTAGCCTCTCTCGCTGGAAGTGGTTTTCTGCCCACCTTTTGGATGGTAGCCTGTCTCCTTAGGGAAATCAGTGGCTATTAGGTCCACTTAAGGTTGAGTATACCAGTTCGAAACATAGGCAACTTTGCCTCTGTCATCGAAACTGGACTTCTGCCCACCTTTTGGATGGTGGCCTGTCTCCTTAAGGAAATCAGTGTCTCTCAGGCCCACTTAAGGTTAGGTGTACCAGTTCGAGACATAGGCAACTTTGCCTCTCTCACTGAAACTGGGTTTCTGCCCACCTTTTGGATGGTGGCCTGTCTCCTTAAGGAAATCAGTGGCTGTCATGTCCACTTAAGGTTTGGTATATCAGTTCAAGACACATGCAACTTTACCTCTGTCATCAAAACTGGATTTCTACCCACCTTTTGGATGGTGGCCTGTCTCCTTAGGGAAATCAGTGGCTACCAGGCCCACTTAAGGGTGGGTATACCAGTTTGAGACATTGGTGACTTTGCCTCTGTCATTGAAACTGGATTTCTGCCCACCTTTTGGATGGTGGCCTGTCTCCTTGGAGAAATCAGTGGCTGTCAGGTCCACTTAAGGTTGGGTATACCAGTTCGAGACATAGGCCACTTTGCCTCTGTCATGAAAACTGGATTTCTGTCCACCTTTTGGATGGTGGCCTGTCTCCTTAAGGAAATCAGTAGCAGTCAGGCCAACTTAACCCTCTCATGGGCACTACCAGAAATCAAATGACAGCAAAAAACACTCTTAGTATGTTGTAGTACAACCAAATCTAAGAGACTTAGGCAACTTTGCCCCTCTCTTTGGAACTGGTTTCCTGCCCACCTTTTGGACAGTGGCCTGTCTCATTAAATAAATTAATGGCTGTCAGGCCCACTTAAGGTTGGATGTACCAGTTCGAGACATAGGCAACTTTGCCTCACTTGTTGAAACTGGGTTTCTGCCCACCTCTTGGATGGTGGCCTGTCTCTTTAAGTCAGTGGTTGTCAGGTCCATTTAGGTTGGGTATACCAGTTCGAGACATATGCAACTTTGCCTCTGTCATCGAAACTGGATTTCTGCCTACCTTTCAGATGGTGGCCTGTCTCCTTAAGGAAACCAGTAGCAGTCAGGCCAACTTAACTCTCATGGGCACTACCAGAAATAATGGTGACAGCAAAAAACACTCTTAGTAAGTTGTAGTACAACTAAATCTAAGACACTTTTCCTCATGTTTTTTTTTTTTTAATTTTGCAAACATGGGGTCATAGACCCCACAATGAAGTGCCCTCAACAGGACAACTGCCCGTTTCATGGGAAATCGTTTTTTGACAGCAGTATCCTGAACTGGATGTTTTCCCCGATTGAGATCAACTTTTTCAAGAAATTTTGATGACCTTCTAAAGCATTTTTGTAACTTTTGGGGGGTTACCTTCCATGTTCAATACTTTTACCACTAGAGGTTATAATTTATCATGTTATTTTTTACATCATTTTCAAATTCCAAGCATTATCATACCACTGTTTCAACGTTTTATGCATTATTTCATAATGTTTTAATAAATAAGACATAATAAAAATAAGGAAAAGGCAGGTGAACTCATTTTATAGCTTTACTAGAAAAAAGTTACAAAAATACATCCGCATCACCAGTAAAAAAATAGTAAAATAGTTCAGTAAAAAGCACTAGAAAATAATGTCCATATTCATATCAAAACATTATGATACGGCACAAAATAGTTCCTGGCACAAGAAAGACAGTGCCACATTGCAAAGGTTGCACATCCACTTGGACCTGTGGATATTCTTAGTGGAGCAGTTCTTACAAGTCTGCCTCATGGGGGTGAAGGCACATGGAGAGTGGAGGTATCAGTCTGAACAGCTTCTGGCACTTCTGTTGACCTCTGACCCCTGGTTGGGAACACCACTTTCCCAACAGACTCCTGAGTAGCAGAGGTAGAAGGCGTGGGCATTGAAGGTGTGTCATATGAACTCGTCATGGCCTTAAAGAAAACCCTGGGCTTTCCCATTCTGTTCTTTTGCCTTTCAGACAATTCCTTGGCCTTTTCTGTTCAATACTCGAGTCATATGCTTACAGCAATCACTGATGGTCTCCTTTCCATTGATAAATAGCAGAGAGTCCAGGCCTAATCCCTGAATGAACCTCATATTTAGCTCAAATTCCTTGGATTCACTAATCATGTGTTATAGTAGAATAACTCAGTAGCTTAATGAGTTATTCTGGTACCTCCTTTTGTAATATCCATCTAATTTTTCGTCTCAGTACTGTGTCAAATATTCTTTCAAGATCAGAATATATATGTGGCTTAATCTCCTCCTCTTTGCAGGGCACTATTGCAGTAGTTGCCTTATTATAAAGACCTCTTCCAGCGCTGATTGCTTTAATAGAAAGCCAGACTACTTACTGACTGTTTTCAGAAATTTTTCTCGCCCTTTTCTGCAGCACATATGGATCTATTCTTAGCATAATTCCTCAAACATTTTCACATCTTTTGTGATGTAATCCACTTTTCGTTGTGTGCTCAGGTTTAGGGGAAACTAGCATAGGCTAATTAGGTGGGAAATTTGCCTTGGATATATGCTCTTTCTCTTTTTCTTGGCCTAAGTAACTTGAACACAGGAACCTCATAATCTAAATAATTGTTGAATGTATGTTCTTTGGGTACCATTGTCATCGTCATAACCTTAATAGTTTTATGATTTGAACTCTCTCTCTATTATAACCTAATCTAACCTAACCTATTATCCTTTGTTGTGTGCACTTTCCTCTGGAACTTCCATTAAACCAAGGTCTTGAACCAACTTTTTCAATTGTTCCTTGGCCCTTCCTAAGGATTTCATCCTGCAGTTTTCCTATCTATTGCTATCTGATGAGTGTCTCATCTCTTGTCCAGTCCATATCAGTTATAGAAATTTAAGTCCTTTTATCCAGCCCTTAATGTTTTTATATATATATATATATATATATATTATATATATATATATATATATATATATATATATATATATATATATATATATATATATATATATATATATATATATATATATATATATATATATATACATATATATATATATATATCTAACACTATATTTGTAAGTATAACATCGCAAAATAAGGTCATATTTATGGAAAATGTTCTAGAGACAATACGCTCAATAAGCGAATTTGAATCTGTCGTAGTTTGGCTTTTTTTCGGTATAAACCGATTAAAATAATATTATATTCATTACTAAAATGTTAAAAGAATCTAATACAATGTTTTGTTATACAAAATATTCCTAAAAAAAGGTAAAATTGAGCTCAAATGTTACGAAAAGTAAACGACAAACAATATTTAAAACTTAGGTGGGACTAAACTGTTGTGTTGTATCTCAAAGAATGTCATTTAATTTCGCTTTATTTTGCTATAGAATCGATTAAAATAGTACCTTATACATTATTATACTTTTTAGAGTATTAGAATAATGTTTGATCATTTAAATATCCCGATTTAGTATCAGTTTTATGTAAAGTTGGCGAGAATTATTACTAAAAAATGGCACCAAACCTCGCCACCCATGTCTTCTCGAAGGCGTGAAAACATGAAGTCACATCGGAGGCTAAAAGTGGAAGAAGATACAGAATGTTTCTGCTGTGAACAGGAAAAGAAACAAACGAACACTTAGAAGACCCCATATATAAAGTGACATACGAAACGATACAGTTTTGTGCAGCAGCCATGTCAGAAAATAAAGAGGAACTGATATAGCTAATATGCTTTTATTTACAGATCTGCTGAAGGAAGGGGAACATTGGAAACAAGAAAGAATTTAGGACAAAAGATGCATGGCATTACACAGACGAAAAATTTTGACAAACACAAACAAAGAAGGAATAAAAGGAGCAAGGGAGGAGGAGCCGTTTCAGAGACAAATCCCACCTGCTACTACTACTAACACATTTTTCATTTATAATAATAAGGTCTCAATCACAGTCATTATTAATGTGCTGTTGTAAAGTCCCCTGCTCAACGCGTTCTGTGTGGAGAACATCCCGTTTTCTGCAGTGCCTTCACATCAACCTAAGGTCGATCAGAATATATATTTATCACCATAATTGTAAATTGTATATATGTTGTCTTTCTAAACAATCGTGCTTTATGTACAAGTAACGAGTTATTTATGTTATGTGTCAGACATTATTGATCACTATGTTTTCTGTATGAACCTGTCCTGTTTTTGTAAGAAATTAGTTTGACCTCAGGTCACCTGTAAATCTTTGTACCAGCGGTCTCTGCGAACTACGCAGACGTCTGCATCCCACTTTATAAGCAGCTCGCTTCATCAATAAACCAGCAGTACTTGTCTTCCTGCTCATTATTTAGCACCTCTCTCACTGTGGTGACCCCCAGAGTGGTTCCTGGAAGCCACTAAGTCTTCGCCCAATGAACCTAATCCACGCCCCAACGGACTAACTACAGTGCTCCAACAAAGCGTTCGGGCGTTAACCGACCCTCATCGGCAGGTCGCCAGCGTCATTAGCGGACCCACACGGCACGCTCCCCAAGCGTGTACTGGCGCGAGTATTCCCTCACACTCCAAGTGAGAGCGCAAAATGAGCATGGACACAGAAATTCCCAATCACGTACAAATTACCACGAACCTCTCGGAGGCAGACACCCCCCTCTCAAAACCCCCTCCCGCGGTCACCTCCACACCTGTACCGCTGCCCTACACAATGACCTCCCTGACGGACCAACCAAAGACGGCTCTTAACATAAGGCTGCCGCCATTCACCAGGGAGAAGGCAGCGTCCTGGTTCTACAGGGTCTAGGGCAATTCAGAATAGCAGGCCTAAAGGACGAGGTGTTAAAGGCAGACACCACCATTAATGCCCTACCAGAGGAAATATATAAGAAGCTCGCCCCTTGGTTGATGACAATGTCGGGCCCCGCCACCTTCCAAGAACTGAAATCCACTCTCATCAAGACCTGCTCTCTGCCAGTCTCTGAGAGAGCTGCCCGCGCCCTCAACCTCGCCCTCAACCCCCGGCAGGAGGGTAACCTCTTGGAAGTGTGGCACGCCCTCCAGGATCTCCTCCTCCTCCTCCTCCCCGAGTGTGACAGCAGTGGCAGGAGCAAAGAAATCAGTCTGTTGAGGGAGAACTTCCTGCGGCAGCTACTGCCAGAGGTCCATGGGCAGATCACGGATGCATACACCCTGCCGGTCGAGGACCTAATCAGGTTGGCGCAGCAGCTGATGGACTCCACGAAGGCGGCCAAGTGGGCGACCATGCCTGCATGCTCCGCCAACTGCCTCCTGCCGGAGGACCCCACCACAGAGCCCGTCAATGTCATCGAGCAGAAAAGGCTGTCCCACCAGCAGAAGGGGAGGGGCCGGGGTTTTGCTACTTCCATCGGAGGTTAGGGAGGGCTGCCTGGAGGTGCGAAGCCCCCTGCCCTTTCTTCCCTTCAAAAAACAGAAGGAGGCAGCAGCCAACCCCACAGGCAGCCATGGCAGCAGCAGCAAAAACACCCAGGGGTCCCCCTACCATTAGGGTTCTATGTCCGCGATGCAATCTCCAGCAGGATGATGTTGGTCGACACTGGAGACATGCGTTCAGTGTCCCCGCCTTCATGAGAGGACCGCAGATGCCTGCCGGACCCGACTGCCTGCCTGACAGCTGCAAACGGGTCGCCCATCCTCTCCTACAGCACCAAGCTCCTGTCGATCTCCATCCTTAGCCGGAGGTACAGCTGGGAGTTCATCATTGCAGATGTCAGGACTCCACTCCGGGGGCGGACTTACTCGCCCACTTCAGTCTAGCAGTCGACATTGGCTGCAAACACCTGCTAGACACCCAGTCCTGCCAGTCCCTGCCCTTGTCGCCAGGCCCCAGGGAGTCCGCCATCTGTTCTGTCACACCCCACCAGTATGGTTCCCTCCTGAAGGAGTTCCCGGAGGTCCTCAAACCCGAGCTCCGCCAGATGCCCAGGACTCCTGCCAAACATGGGATATACCACTACATCAAGACGAAGGGGCCCCCGACACACGTGAAGTTCTGACGGCTTCCCTTGCAACCCCTTCAGGAGGTCAAAAAGGCCTTCGCTGAGATGGAAAGGATGGGCATATGCAAAAAGGCTCCCAGCCCGTGGGCCTCCCCTCTTCACATGGTGCAGAAAGCGGACAGCACCTGGAGGCCCTGCGGTGACTACAGGTGGCTGAACCTGGCAACACAGCCCGACCACTACCCCCTGCCAAACATGCAGGACCTGATGGCCTCTTTCCACGGGGCCAGAATATTCTCCAAAATGGACCTATTAAAGTCTTATTTTCAGGTACCAGTGGCATCGGAAGACATCCCCAAAACCACCATCGTCACACCCTTTGGGTTCTACGTCTTCGCCTTCTCCACCTTCGGTCTGAGGAACGTGGGTGCAACCTTCCAGAGATTGATGGACAGCATCCTGGGGGACCTAGACTTCTGCGTCTGCTACGTCGACGATATCCTAATCTTTTCCAGATCCCGGGAGGAACACTTGCGTCACATCCACAAAGTCCAGCAGTGCCTGCAGGATAATGGCCTTGTTGTCAGGTTTGACAAATGCACCTTCGGCGTCGAGAAGGTGGAGTTCCTGGGCCACGAGATATCCCCAGATGGCGTCTGCCCAATGTCGTCGAAGGTTGAAGCTGTCGAGAAGTTCCCCACCCCTACCTCCATCAGGGCCGTACAAGAATTCCTCGGGATGGTCAACTACTACAGAAGATTCATCCCGGGGATCGCTCACACCATGGGGGCACATCCACATCGACGTAGTGGGTCCTCTTCCTCCATCAGGAGGAGCCAGATACCTTCTGACAGTCGTCGACCACTCCACCAGGTGGCCCAAAGCTATGCCCATGGGTCAGGCACCGTAATGCAACAGCTAGTCACATAAGGGTGTTCAAGCACTTTTAAAGAAAGACATTCCTCATGTTTTCATCTTAGGATGTCTGTCATTCCTTTGCTTTATGTTCCAGTGAAGCCAGTAATTTTCTTTTTATGAATGATTTATTCCCAGTTGGCGCTGTGTTTTGTTATCACAACACAATTATCATCTTATATAATGAGGGAAGCTTGTCATAAAAATAATTTAGTTAGATTTCACGCTCATCTTGGAAGATGCAGTTGTCCACTTGCGCTGATTTTCTTCGTTGGCCAACAGATGGCGCTGACGACTTGCTCATAGTCTCAAAAATCCTCTAAATTGTTCTGTACAGAAAGGACCGCATAGGGACCACGTGGCCGCCTTAAAGTATACGGAGAACTGAAGATGAAACTGAAATCCGATTTCATTCATTATTTTGATAATTTTCTGCAATAATGAAAGGATAATTCCCATTGGTCGCTTTTTCAGATAGAGGAATGAAAAAGAACTCAAAATGAAACGAAACATTTATCCTTTGAACACATAACTTCCTATAATCACATGACCTATACAGTGTAGTTTCCTATATATAAAACTGATTCAAGACTATAAACAATTGCAATATTTGTGCCTATTTGATTACCCTACAAAATAAGGATATGAGAATGACATGCAGTCATTTCACTTCATGAATTACGTTCTCAGAGGGCTGTTATGATGAGCAACAATAAACATCAAAACAACATGGTAAAATTATACTATATTAATGGGATATTCATATGTGAACTGAGGACCAGAGAGAGAGAGAGAGGGGCGGGGTCATGTTCCCTAACACAGGCAGCTCTACAATACATAATAATAATATGAAGAATTGCCTTATTATAGAGGAGAGTTATCATGACTTCACTTGCCAAGTGTTCTAATACATATGTGGAGTCTGTGGAAAGATATTTATACTGATGTAAACTCAACTTGACCACAAAAAAGAAAACAATATTAAGAGTATGAGAATATCATACAGCATGTAAGGAATCAAATGATGAAGAATATGATACAGAGAACACATTTGAAGCAAGTTTCCCATTAACACTCGATATCACATAAATATACATCCGAACACATAAGTTTACATATGACACATACTGTAGACATGAAGGTTAATAATTTTACATGCATCAAACGGTTATAAAATTTTCAGGAAAAAGTACAAAAAGGTACTTGAATTTATTTGACTTCATAAGAAAAATCTATATAATATATAGTCCTTTAGGGAATAAAATGATCAAACAAATAACAAACAACTCCGGATAGTCTTCACTTGAACAATTTTATGTATGACATAAAGACACAGATTCTTTCAAGAGATTGTTTTTTTTTATTTTCTTAGTTAACATCCGCTTAGTGCTACTCTCTTTTTTTCTATGATAAGGTTTTTTATTTAAATGACGGATTTTAAATAAAATACTAATTTTAACAAAGCAATGCACAATTTCATCAGGCAAGGATAGTTTCTCCGATTTCTTTAGCTGCGAAACCAAATTCAATAGGCAGTCTTTGTCTTCCTGTTGTGTCTCGCCGTTTATGGCTTTGAATAATTTTCTCATAATAAATAGTTGGGAAGAGAAGTGTTCAGATGGATAGTACAAATTCCCTCGGCTGACACTCTTAATCCATGTGCTAAAAAGTATACCTTAGTTTTACCAGACCACTGAGCTGATTAACAGCTCTCCTAGGGCTGGCCCGAAGGATTAGACTTATTTTACGTGTCTAAGAACCAATTGGTTACTTAGCAACGGGACCTACAGCTTATAGTGCAATCCGAACCACATTATAGCGAGAAATGAATTTCTATCACCAGAAATAAATTCCTCTAATTCTTCATTTGCCGGCCGGAGACTCGAACTCGTGCCTAACGATTGCTAGCCCACAACTCTACCGACTCTCCCAACGAAGAGCTAATCCATGTGCTGCTATTAGTAGTTCTGCCATCTTTTGTTCCTAGATATGGGTATTTTGTGATGAGTTTTCTTGCCATATATCCCCCAGTGTATGTTAAAGATTCCTCTTCAATCTTTTCACCTACATCTGACATTGGGTTATGAAAATTAGGGCACATATCATCACATGCAGCTGTTGCATCATCATCATCGTTATCATGAAATTCAATATCGCTGAACAACATAGACGTTAAACATAAATCGAGTGCAAGATTGGAGTCATTTGATAGCCCTGTTGCGCTTGATGCAATGCGCGAATTGTGAGGGAAACTATCACATGATGTACATGGATTAGACCTACCTGAAATGCTACCACTTGAAACACATTCCATATTCTCTACAATTCTCCTTGAATCACTGTTTTCACTCACCAGAGAGACATTCTTGCCAAGCAGATATTTCCTGAGTCTATACTTAAATTGGACGGCGTTTGGGTGATCATGACTCCCTGCCATTTGTCTGATGCAGCCAAAAAAATATTCAATACAGTCCTGATTGAGCCGTCTTGTTATTGTGTGTTGTGTCTTGAACAGTTTCACAACATCTCAAACAGCCCTTTTAATGCTTCGCAGGATAATATCCCTTTTTGGAATGGGTAAAGACTTCTTGTTTTTTCACTTTCATTGCTTTCATCATTTCAGTCTTCCTGTCAAGTATTCCAGTTTGTGCATCAATTTTAACTCCAAATGCATTACGTGACTCGACATCTCCGTATTTTCCATGCGAGTTCATGACATCGAGCCAGTATCAACGAGTAAAATAAAGTTCGAGGTACTGTATGTGCCCAGTCACCACCTTCTAACATACCATTCTCACCTAAATGACTAATTGAAGCAGCGCAAGATTTTGATAAAAGTCTAGCTGCTAGACACACGCACAGTCCTTGAGATCCCGACACATTATGATTTATTTCTGAGATCTTATGAGCTTTTAAATTCATCTTCAGTTTTCCGTACTATTTCTTGAATATACCGTGATGATACATACCTGCCAGAGGCTAAAACAAATCCCGAGTCAATTAAATGGTTTCTTAATAAATTAAGCACATGAGGTACATCTGCAAAAATGAATATTTCTCTATCTGCACATGGGTTTTTTGAAGGAAATTCAATTTGAGTTAATTGGGTCTATACCAAAATGCTTCCAGATTCTCGTATTTAGTAGGCCCTAAGTCATGAACAATAGCAACAATGATATAACCTGCATTTTCGATTTCAACTATTATATTCAGCAACTTATTGTGTAAATCCGACTTATCAAAATCATAAAAGATAGGCTGTTTCGCCCTACCAGGAAGACATCTTAGCATTATTACGTGGACATTGTTTTATGGTTTGTACCGTGTCACTCCCTTTATCATAGTTCCATTCACTTGCTATACTCATTTCGTCATATGATAGGACAGCAATTTTCCAACGTCTTTTAATTAACGAAATTATGATTTCGATGATTTACTTAAGTACGTTACACTTGAATTTATATATGTCCATGTCACTGCCGATTCTTTTTGTTCTGTTTCCCTTTGTGATGCACCCAAACCATGCTGCTATACTTAAATCAGATTCAAAATGAACGCACGCAAACTTCTAGTGAAGAAGAAGAAGAGTTAGAGTTCTTAATGTACTTCATCAACAATTCCCTAAGAACGTTATGTAGCAGCATCTTTTGTCCAAAATAAATAAAGCAAAATCAGAAGGGAAGGAGGAAACTAACATTAATAATAATAACTCCTTAAACAATAAAGTTTAGCATAGCTGAATGGCTATGATATTAGAAAACTGATGAAATCAAACTTCTCAGATTAAATGCAGAATACATATACTTGAGATATCTTCAGAAGGCAATTTTCTTCCACGTTCTTTACCAAAATGCTTGCTAAGTTTTGGCAGTTGTCGTTCCTATTCAGACAAAGGGCTGAAAGGTTTAATAAAAAGTTATCTAAGTTTTAAAATATAAACGGAAAATAAGATCGTTACAACTTTGCAACGGGAACATAATTATGTAGGTCAAGGTATGTTCACCTAGAATAAAAAAATTAATTCTTTTCTCAATTTTTTTAGCATCTCGATGAGAATGAAATGTGACTTATTCCCCACAGTAACCAATTGCTCCCATTGTGCAGTCAGACTGCGAATATCATCAAGTATGAAAAAGAAGGAAAAAACTAAGCAATATCTCCTACTAGGCCAATCAAAGTCGACCAGCCGGCTAAATGTTGATGACTACCAAGAAAATTGATGCCGGGAACACTAACGGAATATGCCTGAAGAGTAAACGAAACTGTCTGTGTTTTCACAGCTCTCTGCTGGGAAGATAATGATCTTCGTGAGCGAAACACTTTCCTCAATGACCAAAACAACGGTCTTAATGAACAAAACAAAGATCCTGAAGAACAAACTATGAGTGGATGTCCGTAGTCACTAAAGGTTAAATGAGAATGTTAACAGAAAAAATAGTATTACTACTATTAGTATAAGTGATGTTGTTAAAAAAAAAAGTTCTTTATTGGAGGGGTGAGTAGAGCTCTCGGTTAGCATGCTGTTGGCCCAGCGTTCGACTCTCCGACCGGCCAATAATGTGGTTCGGATTCCACAATAAGCTGTAGGTCTCGGTGCTAGGTAACCAGTTGGTTCTTAGCCACGTAAAATAAATCTAATCCTTCGGGCCAGCCCTAGGAGAGCTGTTAATCAGCTCAGTGGTCTGGTTAAACTAAGAAATACTTAACTATTAAGTATTTCTTCTATTAAGAAATATCAAGTAGTTATTATTATTATTATTGATTTCTTACAAAGTCTTGTCAGTTCTTATTACTCTCCTTTTTTCAGTGCTAATATTTGCTAAAAGTTTGCATTGAAGAAAGGAAAGCAATAAACTAAAAAAAAAAAAAAAACTAGAAAAACTGACATTAAGTGTGCACTATTTTTATTTGCTCAGAGAAAATTACGTCAAACAGAGATTCTTTATGAGTTTCTCAGGCATCACAATTCGGCCACTGAGAACTTACAGGACTCGCATAAAAAGAAGGCATATCACCATCTCTACATTTCTCGCTTGTTTTGACACAGGGCACGCTCAAAGACGGTTTATCATTCTTCTTGACACTGTTTGCGACAATTAGGGAAGGCTTACGACACGTCATATGTTCATTTTGATTTCATATCGCAAATATCAGTCTTTGGGTGCATCATGGCGTGGCCTGAAGTTCTTTTGGCGTTTCTAGTTGTTCCTGCGTTAGCAGAAGACAGCCCGCAGGTATTCTCATAATTTAACTTCTTACTGATTGATTAGCTGATAGACTAACTGACTGATTAGTTTGTGAAACTGGCGTGAAAACATCAAGTGGAATTAATGTCGAAAATAAATATGAGGTTGCTGGCTCCACACCCTTTTCTCGAACCCACTCACAGCTGGGTGGACTAGTGGGTGGCAGTCCCAGATATGAATAGGGCAGAGGAGACTGCATGACTCGTAAGGAATAGCGTTACGTAGTATACAAGTACCAGGTAAAGTGTTTAGTAAGATTCTGATCGAGAGATTATGATAAATTATAGAATGATTGACAGGGGAAGAGAAGTGTGTGTTTACGCAAGGAAGGGGGTGTGTGGATCAAGTGTGCATTATGAAACAGTTGTGTGGGAAGTTTAAAAGTAAAGGGAGAAAGCTGCATGCGGCATGTACTGACCTAGAAGAACTCAGAGAGAAAAGAAAGCAAGGCAATGTGGATGAGGATAATTAGAAACTACAGAAATTGGTGAAGGAGTTTGAAAGGCTTTGCAACTGAAGAAAGTCGATAGCATATGTAAGCAAGAGTAAGTTTTTGAGAGTAAATGGAAACACGGAAGATGGAGCAACGACTGTAAATTCCATAAAGGTATCAGGGAGTAAGTAATGGATAACGACAGGATGAGAAAGGAAGTGTCACAAAACAGGTGAAGGAGAGAGGGTAGCTGGATGTGGGCAAAATAATGGGAAGAGTTTTGAAATTTCTATGGAAACCAAGGTGGGATGTATAAAGAGATAGCTGAGCCAATTATCCTTTTTGATAGTGAAGTATGGATGTTAAGCTCGAATGATAGGAAGAAGGTTAAGCTGTTGAGATGAATTATCATTTGTACAGAATATGTATAGTGTAAAAACTTAGTACAAATGAGAAGATATGCAAAAGTGACAAAAGATATAATTAGGTGAAAGTATGGATCAGAATGTTTTTGGAATGGTCTGGTTATGTGGAGAGGATGAAGGATAAGAGTAAAGTAAAAAAAAAATTGTACAGTTTGTGGTGTTAAGAGGAAGGAGAGGAAACCATGAAACGTGCTGGATATATGGACTGGAAGGGAAACTGGAAAGTAAAGGCAATAATATCCAGGAGTGAGAGAGTGCATGCAAGACAAAGGTGAATCCAGGGGTTTCAACTCCTACTACTTAGCCTCCTGTGTAGGTGTATGAAGTGGGTAATTTTTAAAAAACTTTTAGCACAAAGCGTTAATCCACTAATCAGCAGTTGAAATGTGAACATGGCAGGGGGGCCATTCTTTTGATAGGTTTTTTTTTACCTACCACTGTCAGGGAAAGTGGCATAGTGTGTGTGTGTGTGTGTATACATACATACACAAGCAAACACACACACACATATATATATATATATATATATATATATATATATATATATATATATATATATATATATATATATATATATATATATATATATAAAACCGTAAGAATTAGAAATGAGCAATACAACGATGGAATACAAAGGAAAAAAGTATTCACTGTAACGTGGAAATTACAGAGGAATAAAACTACTTGGGCATGCTTTGAAAATATAGGAAAAGGTATCACAGGAAATGCACAGTAAAATTGTTAAAATCACTAACCGCAAGTTTGGCTTTAAGTGTGAAAGATCGACAGAAGCAGTCTTTATAACACACCAACTACATGAAAAGTACCAAGCAAAGAATAAGATTATACCCTTATTTTGGGGGGTCTTGAAAAGGCATTTGACAGAGTACCAAGGCAAATAATTGGATGGGCATTGAGAGGACAGAGGGTACCAGGAAGGCACACTAAGCGTGTGATGTTTCTCTACCGTATGTTTCTCTACCGTAACGTCAGGTCTAGAATGCAAACAGTGGAAGTATTTCAGAGGAATTTGAAGTAATGTTGATGTCCATCAGGAATCAGAGATGAGTCCTTTGCTGTTTATCAAGGAAGAAGTTACCAAGGAGTGTGCAAAAGGGGGTCCGTGAGAGCTTTTGGTTACAGGAGACATAGTAATAACAGCAGTATCTGGGAAAGATGTGGTGGAAAAGTTTAAAAGGTGACAGAGAGAAATGGAAGGGAGAGGAACGAAAAACAATATAAGCAAAGCAAAATTGACAGTGACTGGAAAACAGCAAAAAATATAATAAAGAAAGTGACCAAGTGTAGTGTGGGAAAGGTATTGGGGTAGTACTGTCTACCAAATGTAACAAATGGTGTCACAACAGGTAATCAGGATTACAAAATATACATGATGAAATTTTTGACGACTGATATGCAGTACAAGAGCAAATGGATAAGGGAGGGGAACTGAGGACTGTTCTTATGATGGATGAGCAAGTCCTAGAAGTGATAGCACATTTCTGTTGACTTGAGGACGCACTGGACTGTGAAGCAGCAGTTGAGAGAACAGCGTCGAAGAGAGTAGCTGTTCAAGGAACGAAATGCAGAGAGATAAATACACTACTGTAAATAAAAATGACCGATTTGTAAAGAGAACACAGGCTTAGGATGCATACATAAGGCCTGCACTACCCAGACAGAATAAAACAGTGCAAAATAAGCTTAGGTGCAAAACGAGACTAAAGTCCCTTAGTACGAGTACTGAAAAGCAAAAGAAAAAAAAAAGCAAAACCTGTCAATCTAAGGTTACAAATAGGTCCTCGGCTAAATTGCAGTATAGAAGAAAATTCCCCAGTCTCAAGTACAAAAATGATTCAATAAAAGATATAACAAAAGCCCCACAATTAAAGTGCAAATAGGAAAAAGGAACCTCAGCTCAAATGTTCAAAATTACCCAGGTCCTTGGCTCATGAGTAAAATACTATAAGATCCTCAGCCCAAGTGCAAAACATTACAAAAGGGCCTGAGCTTAAGTGCACGATAAAATCAAGGCCCTTCAGTTTGACCTCAATTCAAGGGCAATAGGATACATTCAAAATAGGACAAAATCCATTAGCATGGGAGCAAATAAGAGGAAGTCCCCCCAGCAAAATGGTACAATGAAAACTTTAGATTAAGAGAAAAATAGATCAAAAACCCCTATTTTAAGAACAAAAAAGGAAAAACCTTTTCAGTTTATTACGACGAAACACGGTAAGTACAAGCTATGATAAAATCCCCTCAGCTAAGTGCCACTCAGCTGAAGTACAAAATAAGAGAAAAAGATCTTATTACAAGTGCACACTAGGACAAAAACAAATCAGCTGAAGTTCAAAGTAGAAAACAGCCCCCAGCTTAGAAGCAAATTAGGAAAACATCTTGGTTCAATTGAAAATTGAGGCAATGTCCTTTCCCGCTTAAGTACAAGCTTTGAAAAAATCTCCTCAACTTACGTGCAAAATAAGGCAAAATCCTCTAGTTTGAGTGCAAAATACGACATGACTTCAGTAAAGTAATAAACAAAAGTTTTTAATTTTACTGCAAAATAAGACGAAGTATCCAAAATAAAATCAAAGCTTCAGGGCAAATTGAAACATGTTCAGCGACATATTAAGACAAAATTTCTTGACTGTCATTTAAGACAAATGCCCATTTTATTCCAGATGGTATTTGCCAATGCCCCTTTCTCGGTACTCTTCCACCAGAACGAGTGTGAACAATCAATTAGAGATAAACACAGTTTAAACATTTTTTAAGTCAGCGATTTAAAAAACTGACATGCTTTATTTAAATATACAATGTTATATTTACACGCTTCAGTATTAAAAGGAGCAAGTGAAGTGTTATTTCCATCCCTAGTATCGTAAAATTTCCCTCTCTAGTATTTCCATTTCCTTAAAAAACTTTATATTTATATATTCATATTCTCATCTCTAATTCATATTATTCTCTTCCACTGATCCGGTCACAAAGCACCAACATTACGAGATCAAAACATTTTCACTCCATGTCCACGTACGAAAACCTAAAATGCATCGGTTCAAAAATATTCTTACTTCCTGTCTCCGTAATTTAACCTATAATTGTTCACAATAATCTCACCTATTGCTCTGATTCGAAACAACCTAATAATGCGTACAAAATATTCCCACCTCTTATCCGGTTAAGGAAGCATAAATCTTATGATAACAATATCCTTACCTGTAGTCCCAGTGAGAAAATCTATTAATGCGTCCACAAAATTCTCATCTCTTGTCCCCTTAAGAACACTCAGATCTTATATATCTGCAATGCTCTCACCTTTTGACGACGTAAGATCTCTGCAAGAAAACCGCATCTCTGGTCCCAGCAAGAGAATTTCGTCTCAGTTGTGGATCCTTTTTTTTTCCGCTTATTGTAAACCAGAATGCTGATTTAAGGCCTGTGCAACATCTTTCCTTTTATCCTGCATACAGTATAATTTAGAAACCTAAACAGTCGTGGAATGCCACTCAGATGTCGCAGGTTCGCGTCTCCCCCGGGGCGATGAAAAATCACTGGCTCTGTATCATGATCAGTTCCTGCTGCAGTGTAGTGTCTGCGGTGGGAGACTGAAACCAACATTTTTTTGAAGCTTGAACTTCAAGTCAATGACCCCTATGTGCTTGTTCCATTTGAATAGGTTTCATCTACTGAAGTAACTAATAATAATAATAATAATAATAATAATAATAATAATAATAATAATAATAATAATAATAATTCAGTGAAAATAACAAAAGCTGGTACATCTTTCAGAACTATACGAGGATCTATGGAGCACCTGTAGTTCGTGATGCAGTGGACTATGTAGAACCACAAGTTCGTGATGTGGGTAACACGACTCTCATCTTCATGGACGACATGTACTTCACAAAGGAGCAGTATGACTTGATATTTGAAGGAGAAGTAGAACGGAAAGGGCTCATTATCAAAAATATGCTGTGGCCGAGGGAAAAAGGATTGCCTACGGTGCCCTACGACATCACTGCGGGCGGTAAGAGCCGCCTTTCGCGTCTGTTCAAGGCAGGGACAGTGTCTCTACAGTCACCACAGAACGATTTACTCTCAAGTATCTATAAGGTTCTCACAGAAACCAGCTAATTGTAATTTAAAAGGCGTCTATACGGTTTTCATTGAAATGAGCAAGTTATAATAATAAAAATAGCTATTTAGGGTTTATCAAAACCAAACTATTGCAGTTACATAGGTGTTTATGGGGTTTGCCTTATGATCGTCAATAAAGTTTTTATAGAAAATAGTGATCATGCTGGACACATCCTTAATTTTTTCCTTTAAATCAGACGATCAGAATTCAGGGTACCTATAAGGTTCTTATCAAGCAGTCATATTCACAAGATCATCCACGAGGTTCTATATTCACCAGCCAATCATAACAAGAACTTCATTTAAGAGCACAACCTTTTGACAAGAATCTGTTCACGACAGCTTTCAGGAGAATTATTCAGTTTGTTTTGTTTGTTTACAGCTTCAAAGTAACGTGAATCTTTTCTAACTCTCTTTGCCAGTCCAAAGCGCTAGGGACAATATCTTGAAGGCGATCGGGAACTGGGAGGAACGCACCTGCTTATCTTTTCGGCCAGCCTCCTGTAAGTACCGGAGTATGAATGCTGTGAAGGGTATATATATCTTACTCTGAATACTGGAGTCCTTATGTACATTTTTTGATAATTGCAATATACTTTTATTCTCAATTTTTTCTAATGTTGGATATATATATATATATATATATATATATATATATATATATATATATATATATATATATATCGCTCTTGCTTTTCATTTGAGAAACCTGGGTTGATTCCTATGTTAGAGAGATTTATATATATATAATATATATATATATATATATATATATATATATATATATATATATATATATATATATATATATTGTACACACACACATATATTATATATATAAAACTTTTGAATCAATGATGAACCCACTGTGCATAATACTTCTAAAATACCAACTGATTATATACCTACAACAAACGTTCATCAGGATCATGCCAAACCCCCTGCAACACTAAGAGCTACACTCTTATCTTGTATATATAATTTCGTTTCCTGACCGAAAGTGGGGAATTAAAACCTAATTGGAAGGTTTTAATCTGAGCCATGGAGGGGTGATTGCACTAGGTGATTTAAAAGCAAGTGTATGTGACACAAAACGAGAATGCATTATTGGCAGAGATGGAATTCAAGGCATGCATAGGAATGACTGGAAAGGCCCTTGACTGTTAGAACTGCATGGTTTCAAGAGAAAAATATTCTCATGTATAGTTGGGAAAGAGAACATGGTGGAGAAATGAGTGGATGGAAATGAAAGTTGATGGATACAGGGGTGAAATGAGTGACTGGAGATATATCTGATCATTATTTTGTTTACGAAAAAGTTAAGATAAATAAAAGTTCACGATGGAGAGGAAGAGGAAGGGGTGTAAATGTAGCTATAAGTGTAATGAAAAAAAAGCAAGATAGGATGGAATCAGAGAAATGAAGTGGAAATGCATGAAAACTGGTTTAGGGTTCAAGACACAGAAACAGAGGCAATATATGAAGGGTAAACAAATTTCCAGAAAGTATTTGTGATTTAGGAAAGGGAGAAGAGGGAATAACAACATCAAGTGGTTGGATAAGTAAATGAGGAGCTTGGTGATTAAAAAAAAAAGATTTCAGCCGCAATTGCAATACAAAAGGGAGGGTATGTACATAAATACAAAAGGGGGTGGGTCATTTACATAAATACAAGAGGATGGATACACTGGTCTACGAAAAGGTAAAAGACAAAAGGATGGTTTGTAATATAAAAAAAAAAGAGGAAAAGTGAAAGAGAGGTTAAGTTGAAAGTTGAATGGTCCTAGTGTAGAAGACATTAGTGTACTTTCATTTTGAGATGTTGACGCTGTTGGAAGGATAAAAAGGTTAAAGAATGGGGCACTAACAACTGATGGATTTACAAATGAGATGCTGAGGTATTAGTAAAATCTATGACAGAAACTGTAAGAATTTTGGGGCAGAATAGTATTTAGTATACAAGAAATATGGATAGTAGAACTTTTATTTAGAAAGTATCACAGATACAAGGGTTGATGTGAGTCCAGCCAAGGAAGCGGCTGTGTGGATCAATTGTTTGTTTAAGAAAAATTACAGTATACATTATGTCTTACATAGAACTAGAAAAAGCTTATGATAAAATTGGAAGAAATACAACGTGGAATGTTTTGAGCAATAAAAAGTTATTAAGATGGAAATGAAGCATGTGTCACCAGTTTGTAGGCTGTACTGTGTTTTTGTGGCTGTTTGAGCCTCTAGATAGAATGACTTAAGAAGTAAGAGAACGAATAGAATGAGTAGCATATTTGGGTAAAAAGTTGTGGGATAAGAAATTGGGTCACGGATGAAATGTGAAATGGCTGATGCTTGCAGGCGATGCGGCACTTAATGGGAATAATCACGTAAAACTGCAGAAACTATGGAGAGAGCAAGAAAGTGTGCACTTTATAAAAACAGAATACAAAGTAAATGTGAGCAAGAGTAAGAACATTAAGGTAAATGGAAACAAGACAGATGAATCAATGAATGATGGAAATGGAAAAATGGAGGTAACAGATTCGTATAGTTCAGTGGTTCTCAACCTTTTTGCCCATTCACCCTTTCCCCATATGTCAGAATGTCATTAACCCCCTTTCCAAAATTGTCTGCCTCAAAAGGTGCATTCCAAATAATATGCATATAGTACTAAAAATCTTATTTTCTTCCATATTAGTACATAACCTTTACATAAACGCTGATGGATATTAAAACTTAAATAAGTAATCACAATTCACCTCATGAAACTGAAATTCCCCCCTTGTTGAGAACCACTGGTATAGTTATTTGGGATTAAAAGTATCAGGTGATGACAGGATAAGAGAAGACATGATTCACTGAACAAAAGTGAAGCAATAAATACACCAGGATGTACACAAAAGACAAAGAAGAATCATGGAGTGAATATGGAAGCCAATATTGGGATGTAAGAAGGGATTGTCCAAGTAACTCTCATTTGTTGACGTGACTAGTGTATGTTGAAAGCAAATGCGAGAAAAAGGTGGAAGCTGTAGAGATTAATTATTTACATAGTAATGGTAAAATGTGTAAAACTTGGAAGAAGTGGGAGACAAGAATAGGGATAATTTAGGAAGAGCTGAATAAATAATATGAAAATGGCGTTTGAAAAGAAGAGCCTTAAAACCCAAGAAGCAAAAGTAAATGCAAGATAGATGTGATATGTACAGCATTTATAGTTAGTTCAGCATGCTGCTAATCAACTGTCTGTGTGTATATGAAGTGGCTTATCTGGAAAGGTTCTACATATGGGTTCACTGCCAACTCAGAAGTTGATGTATTGTACATGTGACAGTGCTTGTTGTTTTTTCTACTCAGGAGCCATCACTTTTTGGAATATACGTACATACATATATACATACATACACGCACACACACATATGTATATACATATATACATATCTAATAAAAAAAATTTTATTGTTCATGGTGCATTCTTCACTTTTCATGTCTCACGCAGCATCTGACTCATCCTTCGTCCGGTTCGTCACAGGAGTTGGGTGTATGTCCCCTGTCGGGCGAATCACGCCGTACATGCCTCAGAACGTCACCCTTGGGTCCGGATGCTTAGAGGCAAGGACGACATAAGACATTTTTTTTATGTGAAAAATAAGAGAAGGGGGATAGGTATGGTGTGAAGATCCAAGTTAAGTTTAGATAGGTTACGTCAGTGGTTCCCAACCAGGGAGGAGTTCCCCCCTTGGGGGAATTTCAGAGTTTCAGGGGGGGAATCATGACCATAGATTGGCAGGCTCAAATTGGCTCTGGAACCACAAAAAACGCAGTGTACATCGGTCCGCACTACTGAGAGGTTACGCTGGGCTTTCTCTCTGCTAGCTTGTGTGTCTGTGTTAGTATTTTGTTGCATATTATTTGGAATACACCTTTTGAGGTAGACAATTTTGGAAAGGGGTTTTGGGGAATGACATTCTGACATATGGTGAAAGGGGTGCATGGGCCAAAAAAGGTTGAGAACCACTGGGTTACATTATGTAACATTAATATTAGTGCTAGCAAACCCCTTCTAAAAATATGAGGAATGGAACTTATGTAAAGCCTTAGTATCCACAAGGTAAGAGACTGCGAGCAGGATAGAGGTTAGATATGCATTATGCAGGAAGATTAATATGCTGCTGAAAAGCCTTCTGTTTGGGCATATGGAGAGCTTAATGTTTTAACAAATATTTTTACAGGGGTGGTTCATCCGTGATTCAGGAATTACAGGATGAATATGGTAGTGACTCTTATCTCATTTTCTCCTCCAGGTCTTTTTTGTGTTAGTGGAAAAGACTTTTTTGATATATATATATATATATATATATATATATATATATATATATATATATATATATATATATATATATATATAATACTTTTCTCAGCTTATTCCTAGTTGGGGTCACTCTTGTTAATGAGCTTCCACCAGCTGTTTCAAGGTTGAGCAGCTCATTTCATCAACATGTAATCATATTTAAGTGTGCGTGAATTTTAAAAATTAATCCGTTTCCTAATCAGACATAATTCAATTACAGAAAAATATTATCAATGTCACATTGATGCTACCATCTGGGTTGTGTATGAATGCCCTGTGCAGGAACCCTTTACAACATGGCTTTTTCAGACAACCACACAGAAGGTGTGTTAAATAACCCTCACTCCAATACAAACACTCCCCACTTACTCCTATCTTCCATGCATTTTGCTACTTCCCGAATATTAGGACCCTTCCTCTCCAATACTTCGCCTTCTCTCTATTCAACACATTCTGTGCCTTCCTCTCCTCCTGCCCCTTAAAGCTTCCAAAGTACCTACTCTTTAAACAAGTAACTATTTTTCATTTTAGCCTTATGACTAAACCATCTCAAAACATTCTGATTAATCATTTCATATATGCTACCCTTTTTACAATGACTTCTCAATATCTTCACATTTCCCTGACTTTTAGTTCTTCTTACTCCAAATATATTAAGCAAGCGATTCATCTCAACATCTTCAGCCTTTTGTCTTTCATTCCCATTCATCATCCACAATTCACTTCCATTGAGGACAGTTATCTCAACCTTTCCTTCATACAACCTTGGCTTCCATACGCTCTAAGTCCTTTCTTAGCTACTTTGCACATACACTTTTACTTTCCTTGCTTAACCTATTCTGTGACTAACGTCTTTTCTTGTCTTAGCATAAACTTTTATATTTACTCCCAAATACTAATATGGTAAGAGTAAGTCATACATAGGCTGCCCAGATTACACTGATTTATTGTTAAGATTCCATCCACTTTTGATATAGCATACTGGCAGAAACGTGGGGTCTCAGGTCACGTGGTTCAAAAACCACCAGTGACGCACAATCATGCGGCCGACAGGATGCGCCATAGTTGCATGCCGATCTTACGGGCTAAATCCAGGGGTGGCATGGCAGCCGAGCATGGGCCGCACAATACGAAGAACAACTTTCCAACATCCTTGTCAACATTCTCTGCTCAATCTTTGTGGCCTCTTTTACCGTCAGACCCTTGCTCGTACTCATAAATACTCGTAAATTTCTCATTTTGTAAATATTTTCCGGCTCTTTCACTACTTTATGCCCATTTTCTTCAAAGCAGCCAATCAGTGCAGTATCATCTGTAAACAACCATTCCACATAACATTCACAATTTATTTTCATAGTGTAGAAACTTGTGCCTACATAACAGACTTTCCCTGGCTTCTTGCATCACTCCATTCATGTAGGTATTGAACAGTCATGGAACGTGAGACACCCTTGTCTCAACCCCAATTCTACACCACACCAAACCAGTCACTCTCCCATCAGCATATTCTAACACACTTCACTTCAGTCATAAAAACTTGTAGCTGCTCTCAACAATTCACCTTCTATCCCACACTTCTCTAAAAAACTCCAGATTATTTCTGTATTAATTCTATTTAAGATTTTTTAGGTCTAGGTATGACACATATATCTTTTTCCCCTTTAAAACTTCCCACGTCAGTGATTTGTAACAAGACTTTCATCCACAAAAATTCTCTTGTCTAAACCTGTCAGTTCTTCCTATATCAGTGCCTCTGCCACGTGTCTGACTTTCACAAAAGCTTACCACATACCTTCCTTGATATACTTAGTAACACTATGCCCATGTATTTCTTGCAGTTGCCTTTATCACCTGTACCATTAAATAGAGGAACAGATATTCCTCTAACACACCTTTAGAACCTTTTCCTCTTCCAGGCATGACATATCAGTTAATCTCATCCACTCTGCTGCACCTTTGCCACCAAATGATCTCACAGATCCTTGTTCCCAAAAATAGAAATTGTTATTCATAAGCTTACCTTAAATAACCCTATTGACAAAAGCAACTTTCCCCTCCCCCCCATTAAAAAATCTTGCCATTATCATAATACCCTTACCCATAATGTAAAGAAATATTTCAAGAATAAACGCCCTACAATTTCTTGACATTAACTCACCTAAAACTCACTCACACTACCATATAACTTTTTCTGTGAAGGCGATGTTCATACATAGTACGGAAGAAACAGCATTACATAATCTCCTAACGGGCAGAAATAACGGTAGGACATACTGCATTCTAGAAAATACACTATAAATTATATCCGATGTTTTGCATGGCAAGGTTATATCAGCTTTAACAAGACCATACTTAAAATTAAACAAATTATAAAGAAGCAAAATGCAGCATACGCTTCCAGCTTGGAATCAGCGTAATTAAAACGTACTGATAAAAGAATTTAACTTTATACCAGAAAGGATAGGAAAATATCATTTACTTTCAGCATCCCTGGGTCAGTAGGCCAAAAACAGCTAACCACCAGGAAACAAAAATACCTACACCAAATTAGAAGTCAGGCAAACAACGAACAAGACAGCTGTTCAAAGGAAGTTTTAATGCTTACAGTAGTTAAGGACTGATGAAAGAAGGCTCTTACTGTAACCAGAAGCGGTGAAAGAAACGCTTGATATGTAATATTCATGAAAGAATGTGCTTATGTATTTAAGTGGTCAAATAATTTTATTTCAATATGGCTATATACTTCCTCTTACTTCTTCCTGATGAACACCATATTCTTTGGAAGCTTGGATTTCAAGTCAGTGGCCCTTTTGGGCTTGTTCCATACGAACAGGTTTCATCTACTGAATAATAATACGATAATAATAATATAAGCGAGGAGTGTAGATAAAGCAAATTTATTAGCACGAAAATTGCTAGTTGTTTACACAGTGACACACAAGCAGAGAATCGGTCTGCTACCAGACTGGCGGTGAAGGCTCGATGCAAGGAACTGAAGGTGGAACTGGAAGTTTCCTTCCTCCGAGGAGTGTTTGAAGTTTGTGCAGACGCACAATGAGGCTACTTTAAGCAGCTGAACTGTGTTGAAATAAATTATGAATTAATATTGAACTAATGAGTCATGAATTGTGGACATGGATTTGAAGGCAAATGGCCATATTAACAACAGCATTAATATTAACCAGTTTAATGTTAAATTTGCCTTTTAGGTAAACATAATATTGTATAAGAGAAAAGTTAAGTATATCTTAGTTTAATCAGACCACTGAGCTGATTAACAGCTCTCCTAGGGCTGGCCCGAAGAATTAGATTTATTTTACGTTGCTAAGAACCAATTGGTTACCTAGCAACGGGACCTACAGAATTATAAAAATTCTCCAAGACATTGGCAAATGGTGTGGGCAACCCATTATCGAACAAGAGCACCAAGATTGAATAAATCAAGGAAAACAATGGGAAAGGGCGGAGAGCGGGGCTTATCCCTGAAAGCAGGACATGACAGATGTAAATTAAATCTACTGGTAACAATATAGAGGCAATATTCAGACATTTAAGAAGTGATGAAATCCTTATTTGATGTTTAAAGGAGTTTTGAAACACAAAATGAATATCGGAGCAGATTCATAATGAAAAGAAACAAGTGCACTGGCAGCCACTCTGACAAGCACCCTTTGACTATCACTGTTTTCTAAAACACATTATAAAATGTCGAGTAAAAAAAACTAATGTGTTTAAGACTAGATTTACTAACAAGAAATATGCGATGATGCAATAAGTCAATGTTGTCATTACTGTTAATTTATCTTCAGGCAAGTACCGTCATCCACGAAATCGGTCATGCCATAGGATTCACCCACGAAATGATGAGAACCGACAGAAACGACTACGTCACCGTCGTCAAAGAGAATATCAAGAGTGCAAATAAAAGGAATTTCCAGATGGTGACGGACAAAGTCTATTCTGGCTACAATGTCCCGTTTGATTACTCTTCTATCATGATGTACAACACAAGGGTAAGTCTTTCTTCGAAGCTTCCTTGCTTACTGCGCATTTTTCCTAGATAGTATGACCCCCAAGGGTTTTCGGGGTCGTTATCTAGGAATAATATTTCATAGGGGTATAGGGGTCATTACCTTTATGGTATTTACAGTCTTTTGTTTATATTTTTGCGGTAATCCCCAACGAGCTTGTACTAAACACGCCGCAAAGGTGGATACATACCGGGTTAAAACCCGTGGGGGTCACTATCTGGGAAAGATCCTTTACTGCTTGCCCCACTAACACTGTCATGTACTCGAGCCATCTCCATCTTCCTGTCATCATCATCTGAACTACATTAGGAACTTCCACAGTTTCCTTCATAGTATCATTTCTCATTGTATCCTGCCCTGTGACTCCTAATATTCTTCTTAAAATTTTATTGTCACATCGACAAAAGTCTTCTAGATATAGTTTCATTGCCATACCATGAGTCATGTCTGTATAGCAACACAAATCTTCCTTTTGCATACAATTTCAGTCTATTTGATACCCAAATTTTATTAGCCTTCTCCAGTGTTTTGCCAAATTTTAACTCACGGGGAACTTGTACTGAATATCGCTGTTCCTAAATTTTTGCAAGATTCAGTCTCATTACTAGATACGTAATGCATTCTATTAAGAAAACTGCATAAATCTTGTGGTGTTTTCTTATTAAAATAGCATCATCTGCATATTTTTCTGCTGTTTTTCCTTCAATCTGAATTCTCTTTCATCTCCCATCATGTTTTTTCATCATAAAATATATGAGAAGGGCAAAACACAACGGCTCTTCACTATTTACTGCAAATTCTTCTTTCATTTGTTATCTAATTTAGCTTTACATGTTTAAAATGAATGCCATAGTGACGAAAGAACTTCCATAAAATTGGTCTGTGAAATGCCTTTTGTAATCAACAAAAGCCATAAGGAGAGTTTAAATTTCATACACTGCTGCACAATGTTTTAACATAAATATCTGATCTGTGCAATTCCTGCCTTTTCCAAAATCAGCTTTTTCATCTTACGGCTGTTTATCGTTTTATTCCCAAGCCTACTGACTATAGGCATACTGAATATTTTCATTTCGTGAAGATTGCAATGCCTCTTTAATTACCACACTCAGTCAGGTCACCTTTCTTTGATATCTTTCCCATTCCCAATCATCAGGTTTTGTTTCCTCATTCTTAGTGTTTATAAACTTGGAGATTCTTAGCACTCGCGTATGGTCGGGACTGGGGGCCATTTCTAAATCATGCTTTTCCATTTATGTGGCAGATTCCACAGAAGATTCATTTAATAAATGCAATAAAAGGTAATCAGCTCCCTGTTATATGCAATTCGTAGCTGACTAGGTCAATGATCCCCACCATTGCCTATTGGTTTCAACAGAGGTCATCTGCCAGCCAGGGTTGAAGCCGAAGAGACAATGCACTCAGTGCGAAGAGACAATGCACTCAATGCCCCTTGACCCTGTACAAATCCCACTTGCAGTGACTTCTGGTGTTCCTCGTGAACCAGGCCATAATTTCCGACCGTGGATCTACCCTTTACCTGAACCCTACGAGGCAGCAGGTGCTTGTACGTTGAGCTCTTGGCCCTAACCCATGTACTGCCAGCTGGGCCTCCTGGCCCTGGTACTCACTAAGAGGGAGGGACGCAATTCCCTGAGAGATACATACTGTATACCCAGTATATGTATATGTGTAATACATATATATATATATATATATATATATATATATATATATATATATATATATATATATATATATATATATATATATATATATATATATATATATATATATATATATATATTATATATAAATTTAAAGAAAACACATAAACTGAAGATTAAATGAAAAGCTTCCTACACATACAGGAATCAAAATCAGTGACCACAAGCAAAATTAATACTTGTCAAGATTAAAAAGCATATTATAAATCTGAGTCAAAATGAAAGTTGACCTTCTAGACCTTGGAAAATCGGTTACAGTTTTTAAGTGTATACCAGAGAGGTCTTTATTCGGATGATTTTTCCCACAATAATCATAACCTAAGTGATGGGAGGTTACATCTGTTTGAACTAGTACTGTAAAATCCTTGTTACTGAAAGTGCAGTCCAGGGTTAATTTGCGTTCTCTTTTGACTCAATATAGTGGTTTCGTATGGTTAAATCCGATTCCAACAATGACCCCTTCGTTCCAAAAATCTCTCTAAGCCAATGGGAACTTGGTTCAAGTAAATAAATATACGACACCTGACTTAAAGTCAAAGGGAGGACCAGGTCTCCCCTTCACCAGTAATCTAGTGGCAAAAGGATTTGTAGTAGCAAAATGAAAAGGATACGGTACCAAAACTCAAACTTCCAACACTACAGACTTCTAAATTTCTGACATTGAAGGCAAGGAATATTACAATGTTGGAATAGTACAATAAAAGTACCGAGAGATCAGTAGTCTCTGTAAATCACTTGGTAATTTCTTCTAAGATATTACCTTGTGATTTGCTCAACAGATTTATTTCTGACTTTGTACAACAGCTAACACATTTTTAAAGTTTACAGTAAGTTAATAATAAAAAATCTTTCTCTTATGGCTCAAAAAAGTTGCAAAGGAGAGTAAAGAAATTATGTTCTTATTTACATATTTTCCAGTGTACGTTGATTAACGGTAACTCCCATTTTTTAACATGATTTTACTTTTCTAAATGTTAAAACAACCCGAGAACATATTGTCAAGTTCTCTAATGTAAAAGAAAACAATCACCAGTAAGCAAAAGGAGATCGACTGAGTGATGGTGGAAAACTGAATGATTCAGGATAAAATAAAAGTGAGAAAATGGAAGAAGCTGGCATCTTTCTTCAGCTTCACCTTTGAAAATATTAACGTTGTAAAGTACAGTTGAAAACGAATCTTCATGAGGCCGAAACCTTCTTCGGGAAAGGAACTGAAATAGTTAGCTCTCGTAAAGCCTCAAGGGTTCTTTCAGTCCCCCAGTAAATTGTATACACGGTAGTTAGTGTGGTGGTCGAAAGAATGGTTAAAAGAAAGCACGGAACTAGCGACTTTATTTCTGCCCCTTTTTCTACGCCTCCTTCATTTTTATCCCTATTTGGCTCTCCTTTTCCCATTTGGCTAATTTTTTTTTTACAATCAGCCATTTCATTCAGTATGAAAATGCTCCTCAGAAGAAGGGTATATTCCATAAAAATGTGTGCACATAATAATAATAATAATAAAAATAATAATAATAATAATAATAATAATAATAATAATAATAATAATAATAATAATAATGGACTCATTTGCAGTAGGTTCTTCGTTCAAGAAGACAATGTTGTTGGTATTTCCTTTGGTTTTCCAAGTTATTTATCAACAACTTTAGGAGGAAAACCAAGTGCACATTAATAAAAAGCCTTTCCAGTTGATTCTTCTCAAGGACGGACTTTTTCTTTCCCTTGACCCAGTCTTTCACCAATAACGGAGGACTCACCCTCAAGGCGAAAGACCCGATGCTCCAGGGCATTCCGGGGACATCCCGCCGCCTGTCGCATCGGGACGCATTGCTGGCTAATCGAATGTATGGTTGCATAGGTAAGTTACACAACTTTTTCATAGGTGGAGGGGGGGAAAGGAGGATTCTATTTCTTGGAAATAAAATTTTAAATCTGTAAATGAATAAATTAAGGAATAACGTATCAAAACAGTCATATATATTATGCAGACTCTGAACACGAATAGCGTAAAACTTCTACGAAAATTATTATTTTTCTACGAAAAAATATGTCTGAGCGTTAGATAATTTGAATATTAGTATCAAGGGGGAAATTTGAATATCAAAACTATTATATCGCCTTCAGAGTTAAGTAGTTTGCAAAAACTATAAGGAAAAGAAAATTTTTTCGCTTTAGGTACTGTTTTCAGAAACTCACTGGCAATGCCTAAATCCTGAATAGATTCGAGAATTATATCATTATCATTCTCACCTCGTGACGGTTCCAACGAAGTCTTATTTTTGTATTTCTAACTTATACTTAAGTAGGAGTTTAGAGACCATACAGACTTAAAGCCTGACTATGCGGTATAAATTATTATCGCTCTGGTTCTTAGTGAGTATTCAGTGTTTTGAAAAGAGCCAAAACACCAGGTACGACGCGAGTACCTGGTGTTTTGGTTCGTTCTAAGATTAAATACTCACTATAAACCAGAGCGATAATAATTTATACCGCATAGTCAGTCTATAAGTCTGTATGTCCCTTAAACTCCTACTTCAGTGTTAGTTAGAAGTGCAAAAATCATCTCAGCCATTGAGCCATAATATTACCCAGTTCCAGAGTAATGTTTATTACTCACTGAGTGATAAACATTACTCCAAATCATTGTAGTTACTATTTATAAACGTCAATTTCAGATCATAGTAGTTACTATCTATGGACATCAATTCCAGAGCATTGTACTTATTATTTATAACATCAATTCCAGATCATTGTAGTTACTATTTATGAACATCAATTCCAGACCATTGTACTTATTATTTATAACATCAATTCCAGATCATTGTAGTTACTATTTATGAACATCATTCCAGGCCATTGTAGTTACTATTTATAAACATCTATACCAGATCACTGTAGTCACTATTTATGAACATCAATTCCAGACCATTGTAGTTACTATTTATAAACATCAATTCCAGATCGTTGTAGTTACTATTTCTGAACAACAATTGCAGATCATTGTAGTTACTATTTATGTACATTAATTCCATATCACTGTAGTTACTATTTCTGGAATTAATATTCATAGAGTAACTACAATGATCTGGAATTGATGTTCATAAATAGTAGCTACAATGATCTGGAATTGATGTTTATAAATAGTAACTACAATGATCTGGAAATAATATTCATAAATAGTAACTACAATGATCTGGAATTGATGTTCATTAATAGTAAGTACAATCATCTGGAATTAATATTCATAAATAGTAACTACAATGATTTGGAAATGATATTCATAAATAGTAACTACAATGATCTGGAAATGATATTCATAAATAATAGCTACACTGATGTGGAATTGCTGTTTATAAATAGTAACTACAATGATCTGGAATTGATGTTTACAAATAGTAACTACAATGACCTGGAACTGATGTCTATAAATAGTAACTACAATGATCTGGAATTGATGTTTATAAATAGTAACTACAATGATATGGAATTGATGTTCACAAATAGTAACTACAATGATCTGGAACCAATGTTCTTAAAATTAACTACAATGAACTGGAATTGATGTTTATAAATAGTAACTACAATGATCTGGAATTAATGTTAATAAATAGTAACTACAATGATCTGGAATTGATGTTTACAAATAGTAACTACAATGATCTGAAACTGATGTTTATAAATAGTAACTACAATAATATGGAATTGATGTTCATAAATTGTAGCTACAATGATCTAGAATTGATGTTCATAAATAGTAACTACAATGATCTCGAATTTATGTTTATAAATAGTAACTACATGATCTGGAATTTATATTCATAAATAGTAGCTACAATGATCTGGAACTGATGTTTATAAATAGTAACTACAATGATCTGGAATTGATGCTTATAAATTGTAACTACAATGATCTGGAACTGATGTTCGTAAATAATAACTACAATGATCTGGAACAGATTAATGTTTATAAATAGTAACTACAATGATCTGGAACTGTTGTTCTTTAATAGTAACTACAATGATCTGGAATTTATTTTTAGCAATAGTAACTACAATGATCTGGAATTGATGTTTATAAATAGTAACTACAATGATCTGGAACTGATGTTCATAATAGTAACTACAATGATCTGGAATTGATGTTTATAAATAGTAACTACAATGATCTGGAACTGATGTTCATAAATAGTAACTACAATGATCTGAGTAATGTTTATCACTCGGTGAGTTATAAACATTACTCTGGAATTGAGCAATATTACTCAATGGCTTCACTGATTAAACAAGAAAATGTGATGACTCTGAGGAAGACCACTGGATGTTGAATCAGTAGACCCCAGGTGTTCCCAGACCTAATTTTACTGCGAAGTTGAATCTAATGCCCATGCACGTACGAACGAACATACAATGAGATTTTCACCTCCCCAGATATGTGGGCCACGGACTGTGGGCTTGAGAAAGACTACTGTAAGAACGATGGCTTCTTATCAAAGGACTGCGTTTGTGTTTGTCCTGCTGGGACAGAAGGAATCAAGTGCGAGACAGTCGTTGGGGGCTATTATGGTAAGTGGTCGAGAACATGTCCTTTCGCGCCTCGTTGTGATCCACTGTCATTTGTCTCAGGCTCGAAAGATTTGTTGTTGCAAGTCTTAGTAAGTTGTGAGAGAGAGAGAGAGAGAGAGAGAGAGAGAGAGAGAGAGAGAGAGAGAGAGAGAGAGAGAGAGAGAGTCGGATAGAAATAAAGAAACAAATCCACAGCGATATATTTGTGAAGTATTGTTTGAAAAATGTACGAGAGAGAGTTTTCTAGAACCTGGTCCTTCTCCTTTCCAATCTGACTAAAAGTATACAAAGAACTACTAACAAAAGTATGTAAATGAAATTATGAGGCACCAAAAACGTTTGCAAAAAAGGTGATAGTATTTAAAGACAAAGAAAAATAAGAGACTATTTATCAGTGTTGACAGTCCATTGTCTTTCTGTCTCTCTTATGAGAAGGTTTATCTACTTTAAATCACTAAAATGTATTTTAAAGAATTGCATATGCCTTACTGAGCACAGGTCTCTTCCTTCCTATATTTTCCATTTTCCTTTCCAGATAAACTCAAGTCAGCATGTAACCAGGTAATAACGAAGGAGGGTCAGAAGTAACCAGGATATGAAGACGATGGTCAGTCACCGAAGTATCCAGGATATGAAGACGATGGTCAGTAGAATAACAATGGTATATATACAAAAACATGAAGGTGTGTTTAGGTGGCGTTTCTTAAGAAGGAGGAGATTGACCAAATTCCTAGTGGTTTTTGGCCTCATTAGCTCCCGTTTGGCGATGGATCTGGCGGTCGCGTTTCTTGGGTCATCTTCTTCAAAATGGGTATATATGGCGTCCGATTTATATATATATATGATTATGATATCCAGCATACCTTGAAAACCAACTCCGCCCCACTCCATAATGACATGCCCTGTGTGTGTGTGTGTGTGTATAGACACATATCCAAAAGGCCACCGGAGCAACTTAGTTCTAATAATATATTATCCCAAATTATTTTTATTATATATATATATAATATATATATATATATACGTTATATATATATAGAAATATATGTCATTAACTGGAGGGGCGGAGTTGGTTTTGTGTGTACAAAAGTGTGATGCTGGTGTGTGTGTGTGCCATTGACACCTTAACCTCGGACCCATTTTGAAGAAGATGTATGTATGAGGACTGATTCAATCTCCTCCTTCTAAGAAGATATGGAATGTTTTTGATGAATGTATTAATAAAGGTTTAAATATTCATATATATATATATATATATATATATATACGCAGGAATATATATATATATATATATATATATATATATATATATATATATATATATATATTCAATTTGTTAATTAACTTGTTTATGTAGCAACGTTTCGCGTTTTTTTCATTTAACCATATGAGCTAGTTAGGTTTAAGAAACCTGTTAGTCATGAGTACATGTATGTATATGTGACTTGAAGAAAACGGAAGGAGAAGATACTTCCATAGCTTGGCAGCCGAAAGAGAGAAATAGCAATGGAACCGTACATTTGGTGTCCACCACCTTAACTGCTGTCACTCTTTACACGTGCCCTCTAGATGGCCCATTGGAAACCTCCAAAGAGGAATTAGAACAAGGAGTTACCCTAGTCCAGGAACATTAGCCAAATTTATAAGGCAAGATGGAAAAAAAATGTAGAAAGCTGAATTTTTCAGTAATGATACTCCAAGACATGCTGGATTCAAATCTGCAAAGACCCCAAAAATCCTCCTTGTACTAATTGTGTTAGAGCCCAAAATCCAAGATGGCCGCCATTTCCACTAATATTAGCGTATCTCTCATACGAATCTCACTTATGTGCAATTAATACCTGATTTATGTGTTTCTTGAATGAGAACTGAATAAGATATTTTAGGTATATAATCTTGGCCTTTTACTTAAAAAAAAAAAAAAATGTCAGGAATATATAAAGAGAGAGGTTTTAGATCACAAATCTTGTTTTCAAATATTTCAATTACCAGGACTACATACATTGGAAATTTAACAAACCTTTTACAACTGCATACATTTATGACATAGTAATCATTATTTAAGGTTACTAGCCTTCAGGGGATGTACCAATATAAAAAGACGGTCTTAACTCAAGTCTCAAAGTCGCAAGATCACAGGTTAAATTGCAGAGGTACCTGTCAAAAATTAGGCTGATTCCAAAACATGAATCTCCTGCTATAGTGACTTAGTGAGATTTAAGATAAGATCATTTTTACCACCACATATACATGCATTTGAATCGCATTAAACATATAACAAAAATTTAAATTCCTAAAAAGAAAAAAATTCGAAACTTCACGTTTCTAGACAAATACGTTAATAATGAAATTCATTATTATTGTCATCACTGTCATCTAGAGGATAAGCATTATTGCACGTTATACCAGTGCATGAGGAGCACATTTCCGAGCAGTTCAAACCAGTTTTGCGACATTTGCATTTCTTGCCACAGCCTGTCTTACATCCGCAAGATACCATGCGTAAAATATGGTCAGGAGCCACAGGTCTATCAGTGCAAATCGGAATGAGCTTGTTCTCGTATTTCCATCCCCAATCAGTAGGTTGTAGATTATTAACATTGCCTAACCACTCCTGCGCTGCAAAGTAAGCACGGTATGCATGAAACTTTGCAGCTGCTGAAGTTGGAGGAAGGCTCTCGAGTTCGAAGGTACAAGCAGATTTTTCATTTTCTGCATATATAGGACAAATCGAAGTCTATCAAGGTCTGGTGATGTGTCATCACCTTTATACAGTTTGAGCAAGAAGTTTTCCCCTGCGCTTGCGATTTCGTCATGTAGCATCAACATTCTTGAATGAATCAAGTGCCTGCCAGTCATACTGTTCCAGTACCTTTAAGGCCTTCTTTTTTCCTACTTTAAACAGAGCTGACACTGTATCGCACCCTATAATTGCATGTGCGGTCAGCAAATGCTTCCTGGTATTTGGATGCAGAGCTTCCATGATGTCATATATGCTATAAACGGCATCCCGTGCATACTGCATGTAAAAATTTCGTTTAGCACGGTCGAGTAGCATCACTAACAGGTCTGTGTCCTTTCCAACTAAGATTACTGGACGATCTGTGCTGACTGCATGCTCAACTGCTGTGTCACTGATAAGGAAATCAGCATCTGCCTGACTTTGAAGGCATGTTACACCTAAAGTGGTCAATTCATCCATCAGAGCGACAATGAATCTGGCTTTGTTTTGTCGATTGGCTAAGAATGAATGTTGGCTATTAGTTACAGCCATGCCAAGTTCAAACAGGATATCTGGGGCCACATTTTGGCCGGCCGTACGACGAGTTTGCTCTGCCAACTTTGTTGATAAGTATGGGTTACTGTACCCATCGAAGCAAATGATTGCTCCTGTGCCATAATTATTGAGAACATAACCTGAATAGTTATCAATAATGTCTTTATATGTACCATCATTTGGCCATATAACACTCTGTAATAAGTGACCGCCATCGACTACATAAAGTGGATTTTGTAGATCACCAATGGGGGTTGGATTGACATATGCTTTCAATGCATTGGCTAATACACTTTTGGTATTTTTACGCATTATACCATTCTCAAATATTGATGGTGGTTGCTTGCTGAATTCATGTTTTAGATGGTCCTTCATCTCAGAACGATTTTGTATCACACAGGTGACACGCATGAAGAGTGACATGGTGTTAATTTCCACTTGGTGGCAACGGATTTTTGCGCTGTTATTTGCTATGGCAATAGATATTACTTTATCATTTCTCTTGAGCTTCGCATCAGTATAACTGATTCCAGTTAGTCTGCTCGCAGCTTCCTCCCCAACTTTTATGGCTAGATCAGCATTGGCAGTTTCTGGGGCCACTATGCCAGTAGCAATACAGACTAACTTATCCTTGTTTTCCCACTGTATGAGAATGGTGCATGCTGTGATAAGTAAGCCTTGAACTTGTTGAAATGTGCACCATCTCTTGCAGTTGTAGTTGCACGAAGGTCTTTATGCTGATCACTGGTAAGTGATTGTGTTCCAGTGAATGGTTCCAGAGATTCGCATATTGGAGCAGTTTGGGGTAGGATGTGGACCATTTTAGCTTGTGTGCTCGCTGTTATACCCCGTCCATGAGCAATACCTCCTCTTGCCTTGAGCATTCGCATCAGGATCTGTTCTATAGTCTGATCTGTAAATATCCCACACCAGAACCTATCTGATCTTCTTATTGTCCAGTACCCCTCTGAGGTGAACTTCTTATACTGGGACTCACTCATGATGCTCTGAAGTTCCTTCATTTGGTCAAGGTAGAGACGAGCTGATTTGGCATATGCAGTGTGACCTCCAGCATGGAAAATTGGAATCATCTTCACAATACAGTACAAGTGTAGCTCCCAGTCTCCGGTTCTCTCTGCTCGAATGAAGAACAGTAGGATTCTAATCATTTTCATGTACTCTATCCATAGTTTGCAACAAACAAAAGTAATAGAATATGATTCTTGCCTTTTTCCTTAGACCTAAAAACATAAATTAAGTTGGAAACACGAACAAAGTTAAACTTGTTATTCATTTTTCACTCTAGAAAAGATGAAATTATTGTCTCATTGCATGAAATACAAAAAAAATTCACTATTATAACTGACAGGTGGCGGCCATCTTGGATTTTTGGTCCTCATGCATTTAGCACAAGGGGGATTTTTGGGGTCTTTACATATTTGAATTCAGTAGGTTTTGGAGTATTATTCCTGAAAAAATCAGCTTTCTACATTTTTTTTCCATCATTTCACCTATTATAATTGACAGGTGGCGGCCATCTTGGATTTTTGGTCCTCATGCATTTAGCACAAGGGGGATTTTTGGGGTCTTTACATATTTGAATTCAGTAGGCTTTGGAGTATTATTCCTGAAAAAATCAGCTTTCTACATTTTTTTCCATCATTTCACCTAATGTTCCTGGGCTACCCTGCTTCCGTGAGACTTTGCTGAAATACATATGGAGACTGGCTGAATAAGGTTATTTCATCTAGCATCCAAAAAAATCAATTTAAGATTTTTAGGCAAACGTCCTGCAGGAAAATCCAAATCACAACTGAGAGCAATGGCATGCCTCTGTCAGTAGCACTGAACCCTGATACCATAAGATGTCAAATCTGGTTCTTCCCGGGGCAGAAAGAAAAACACATGAAAAGAGAATAAAATAACTAGAAAAAAAGTCAAGACTAAATGCTATCCTCCAAACGTGGAGGCTGAAAAGAAGAGGTCTGCATTTATGCTGTCTTCAGACCTAGACAAAATAGAATAATTGAACTCGACCTTGGCAAAATAAATAAATAAAGGGATACTAAAACTTACAACAGGCTTAGGCTGCAATGACCTGTGAGTCACAAAAGACTCAAGAGCATTTCAGTAACAGATTACATACCCAACAATTAATTTTAGTACCTTGGATTCCTAGGTTAGAATAACTTATGATCCGTTGTAATTTTTTTTAAGCTAAATGTAAATATCTGAAGGAGATATCAGTTACTAAATTAACAAAAATTTGTGTTGAACCGTATTGAGCAGCGATGTTCGGAATTTAAAAATCTCCCTCTAGTGGCTTTTGTTGATTAAGAGCACTTGACACTGCCCACAGGCCGTATTTTGGAAGGTCTTATGTTACTAAGGCACTCCTGTTAATATGTAAAGCTACTTGAAATTATCCATGAACTAAGTAGATACAAAGTTAATGGTGATGGGGTCTCGTCGAGTGAATTTTCAGCAAATAGTGGGGTGCTACAAAGGAATGCTATTTCACCTTTGTTGTTTACCATTCTCATAGATTCTATCATGAAAAAAGTGGTTGGAGACCAAGTAGGTTTAGTTTGGAGTAGCAATAGAATGTTAACAGACTTAGAAAATGCAGATGACGCTATTTTAAATAGCCAAATAACACAAGATTTAAAAAGCTTTCTGAATACTGAAGAGTGCATTATATATCTAGAGAGGTGGAACTCAAAATACATTTAAGAAAAACAAAAGTAACGATGACATAGTGTGCACAGACGGACGAAATAACATTTGATGAGGAGAGAATTAATGAAGCTGAATTTTTCAAATATTTAGGAAAAATGATAACCAGTACAGTGTCTCTTAAGTAGGAATAAGTGAAGAACTCAAAATGGTTAATAAAACAATGGGCAGGCTGAATAAGATTTGAATATCAAATAGACTGAAATGGCATAAAAAGTGAGATTATTTGTAAGTCAGGTATGATCTGTATTTCTGTTTGGACAAGAATCATAGTATGCCAGAGATAAATATCTAAGAGTTTTTGTCAATTTGGAAATTGCAGATACCAACCATCACCTCTAAAAGACTATAATATTCATTTTTAACACATGTTGATCACAATCAGTTATTTTTAGACCATGATATGTGTTGAATTCAGACATTTAAAGGAATCTATGATGTTATGTCCAAAGGCTTTTTACATTCTTTTAAACTTTTTCTACACAATTATAAGAATGTCTTACTTGTGAGTTACACCGGCGAGTTCAGCCAACAATGGCCTTTGCCAGCAAATGCGACCAATTCATGTCCTTCGCTAGGATCTGTCAAAACAACAAAGCAAAGCAGGAAGTTGGGTAAAAAAAAAATGCCCTTTCCTGTGCTCTATCAAATACAGCAAGATAGGCAAGAAGTTGTGCCAGTAATAAATATCCTTTGCCAGTTTTGTCAAATACCATCTAGCATAGCAGGCACTAAGGCTGCAATGACTCCAGGCAGATTTCATCCAACACCACACAGCCAAGTAGGAAGCTGGTCCACAATAACCTTTCCTAGATAGTAAAACAGCACTAAACATGCAAGATGCTACACCAACCATGCCTTTGCTAGGCCGAGTCAAATACAACTATGCCAAACAGGTAGCTCGGTAACTGAATCTTTTGCCATGCCCTGTCATATACCATCAAACCAAGCAGGAAGCTACGCTATTCCATTAATAGGTTCTGTCAAATACCACTAGTTTAAGCAGGAACTTGCAAAAACAATGTCCTATCAGATAATGTCAAGCAAAGTAGGAAGATGGACTGCAATGCACTTCATTAAGCTCTATTAAATATCATCAAACCAATGATGAAGTTAATCACCAATATCTTTTCCTAGAGTGTAAATACCACTAAGCCAAGCAAAAAATCATGATGATAATGTTCTTTGTTAGATCTGTCGTACATAGCTAAACTAAGCATGAAGTTGTGTCAGCAATGTCATTTGGCAAGTTCTCTTAAATGCACTCTTGTAAAGAAGGAAGCTGAGGTATGACATCCCAAGCTAACACCATAAAGTCTAGAAGAAAGCTCTGTCACAATGCAGTTTACTAAGATTTTTGGAAACAACCAGGTCTGGCAAGTTGAGGCAAAACATCAAGCAGAGTAGGAAGTTGTACCACCAATGTCCTTTGCTAGAGTCAGTCAGATACAAGTACGTCAAGCAGCAAATAATGTGTCCTCAGATTCTGTCCAGTGCTATCAACAACGTCCTTAGTGGGGCTGTTAAATACACCAAGACAATCAGCATATTGTGCCTATATTGCTCTTTCCTAGACTATTATACATAACCTAGATAAGTTTGAAGTTGTGACAATAATGTCCTTTACTATGTTATGCCAGATTCACAAAGCCTAGCAGGAAGTACTAACAATAGCCGTCAATAGGTTCTATCAAATACCTCCAAGTCAAGCAGGAAGCTGGAGCAATAATGTCCTTTGCGAGGCTCTGTCAATTACAGTCAAGATTAACATGATGTCTTTTCACACTTTGTCAAATACATAAAAACCAAGCAAGATATTGCGCTAACATTGTCCTTTGTCACGCTCAATCAGACACCAGAAGCCAAACAGGAAGCTGGGCCAAGAATGCACTTTGCCAAGTTCTGTCAAATTCCACCAAGCCATGCTGGAAGTTTTGCCACAAATGTTCTTATATCTTTGCTAGACTCTGTTAAATGTCGCCTACGAGAGATAAAAAGAGAACCATCAATATTGTACATTGTTGGTATATTCTTGCTGTAATTTTTGTTATGACTCACATTATTCTGACTCGACTCTTTATCCAGGGACCTCTTGTGTTTACCGTATCATCGCCCCTGAAACCGACATAATAGAGATAACATTCGAGTACTTCAACATCTTTGAATTTCACGATGTAAGATGCAGACTCGCTGTAATGCTCTTCATTGAAGATAAAATAAACAAGACCACAATGTAAGTATATTAACAGCATCTGGCGATGTCTCTCTCCTTGGATGTCTTGTTTTGCTTATTCATGGACCTCTGCAATGCATGCAAGTAACTTTCTTTCTCTCTTTCATTCATATGATAATATAGAAATTCCTATTGATAATTATGAAGTACTTTTTGTTGTCCTACTGTATATGGCAATGTTTCAGTGAGTACTTGAATCGAGATGCTGACTAAAGAGAAAATGTTTTGTTTATCCTTTCTTTTTCTCATATATATATATATATATATATATATATATATATATATATATATATATATATATATATATATATAGAGAGAGAGAGAGAGAGAGAGAGAGAGAGAGAGAGAGAGAGAGAGAGAGGTTGAAGAGGTATATGACCTTCTGCTCTGGAAAAGTATTTTTGAATGTCCTTTTCCACTCTGGATTTGAACAACCTAAATCATTTTGCTTTACCTGCCACTCAAACCTGGGCTGTTTTACTTGTGAAATTAGTGTTATAACTCTTAGTCTTATATATATATATATATATATATATATATAACTAAGAGACACACACACATATATATATTATATATATATATATATATATATATATATATATATATATATATATATATATATATATATATATATATATATATATATATATATAAAGTATATATGTATGTGTGTGTTTCACAAGTAAGACAGCCCAGGTTTGAGTGGCAGTTAAAGCAAAATGATTTAGGTTGTTCAAAGCCAGAGTGGAGAAGAGCATTCAAAAATACTTTTCCAGAACAGAAGGCCATATACCTTTTGAACCCACATCTCTAAGCTGAAAAAGTTGGATAGGTGATTTTTTTTTTCAACGCTATGCTATTTCCCCTAACAGGAGGTGGCTTACCCCCAAAAACCAAGCCAGTGCTCATTGCTGTATCCATACCTTAACTACTGAATCGGAGACGAGCTCGTGAAGAAAACGTCTGCATTAACAGCTTCTTATAAACCTACACAAAAGCTTTGCCAGCAATGTGTCGAAACTCCTCACACACACACACTCTGCATATGTCAGCTCTCATGCTTGAACTCCCTTGCTTCCTAGGTTTCGATGCCTTTCACTTCAAATACCTTTTTATTCATTTATCCAGCAATAACCAGCCCTTCCCATCCTCCTTTCTCTTAACACTTCAAAATTGCTTTCTGTTTTTACTGTCACAAAACTCTGAGTCATCGGTTTGCCTGCACTAATCTCTCTATCACCTCTATGTATCTCCACATTCCTCACCTTTTTATATATTATTATGCCTGATATGCTATGAAAATCATTCACTTCAACGGCTTCATCCTTTTTCCTTCCATTTGTATTTAGCATCTAAATTTCCATTCCATTAAGAATAAATGGCTAAAAAAAAATTCCTTACGGTCTAAGCTTGGATTCCAACGACAATTCAAATTTCCTCTCTATTTGCATACACCCTAATACCTTCCTTGTTTCACCTATTCTGTAACTGTTATCTTCTCTCATCCTACATCATGTGATATATCTACTCCCAATTACTTATATGAATCAGTCGCTCGCTTTCTCCCACCATCCGTATCAACACTCACTGCTCCATCTTTTTTAGTTTCCATTTACTCGTATAACTTTATTCTTGTTTGCAGCTACTCTCAACTTTCTCCACTTACAAACCATTTTAAATACTTTCATTAACTTCTACTGTTTATCTTTATTATTCCCAATTAGTACCATATCATTCACACATATTAATCAGTCCAAATTCAATTCACCCCCACTCTCATCCAACAAATGTGCGCTTCCATCTACTGTCACTTCTCTGACGTTTCACATCACTCCACTCATAAAAAAAATTTTGAACTATAATGGGGAATTATCACCCAATTATCTCAGGCCACTTTTTACAACAAACCAGTCACCCTCTCACCGCAAAATTCTAACACATGCTTCACTTTCGTCCCACTAAAAAATTTTTATTGTACTAAACATATCGTCCATACCACATATACTCACACCCTGCTTGATACCTCTCTATCAGTAACTCTATTATAAGATTTTCTAGGTCCATGCTTGCCACATGCTGTCTTTTCTCTATACTTTCAAACTTCTCATAGAACCGATTCATAACAGGCGCTGGATCCTTAAACCCTTTCCCTTGTCTAAACACACATTTCTTCAACGTGATCCCTTCTCTCATCTTACCTTCTTAACAATGCTCTTGCCATACTCCTCTGATATACCATAATTCCCTGTCTCCTCTGTCACCTTGACACTAATATAGAAACAGTTATTCCTTTTACCCATTCATTCAGAACCTTTTCCTCAGACAGACATATTTTATGCATTCTGGCCAGCCACTCAACCACACTTTGACAACAGTACTGCAGCAACTTACTTGTAATCCTATCAACTGCTGAGGTCTCTCCCATCTTTGACCTTTAGTTCCCCCCCCCCATTCCATCATTACAGCAATTTCTACAAGTATTCTCAAGCTTACGTAAATTCCTGCTACTCTTGCATCATTCAGCTCTGTCTCTCTTCTGTCTTGAAAATTCTACAATACTTCAAAATACCCAACTCAACTAATTAATCCAGAATCACATTCTCTTCAGGCAGCATTTTTATTTGCATCCGTTATTCTGAGATCCATTTCCTCATTTACTTCAGCATTTCTTCCTTGTATAACTAATTCTTATGGTTCCTAAAGTCTTGCTCACCTGCTTGGCTTTTATCACTACATACCTTCTTTTTCTCTCTCACCTTCCTCTTCAACAATTTATCCAACTTCCTGTCTTCTTGTACATAAACTTCCCTTCTGTCTTCCAACGGCACCTCAGATAATGTGTTCCTTCACTAAACTTCTCATTTCTTCATCTCACTCTTTTCCAACCCCCCTAAAGCCAGAAATGATCCCTGCTGACTCTATTTCATCCTCCTGAAATTAATTTTACACACTTCATATATATATATGCATATATACAAGTAATCCTTCAATTATCCAGATTAATCGAGCTAAGGGCCTCTTGGATAATGCCAAAATCCAGGTAATGGAGAGTAAAATATTAACGGGTGTCCAAGGGCAACTCTGTACCCTTCCTCACTTAACCTTGTCCATGCCACATAACCGTAAACACTGAATATGCTTATAAACAACAATCATCACACTTTAAACTAAAAACTCTATGCATAAGGCAGTTATCTACATTTTTTCCCAATATTTATAACAAAATATACTATATAAATACTTTGTAAAAATAAAATGCAACCCCTTCTTTTTCTCTTGCTCGTAAATGGCACAGTTTGAGGTAGCCTGCCATAGTTTTATGACCATTAATATATTTTTATACAGCATCTTTCTTGTCAGTTGTTACCATATTTTACTATCTACACAATATAGAAAATGTGTGTGTGTGAACTATTGACCTAGGCTAGGTGTTACACTCACAGTATCCATTTTCGAAAGTCAAACAGGCTATTAAAGCTGCATTTAAGATAATGGTAATGGTAACAAAACTGATACCTTACTTCCTGCATCCATTTATACTGTATTATTATCATGTTATATCATCATCATATGTATAAAAAAATCAGCTCTCTGCCATTTGCAATAACTAATGTTTGTTCTCAGGATCAGCTGACTGAGCCTAACAGCGAAAGAATCAGAATTACTTTTTAGTTTCTAAAAGAAACCAATGTATCACTGGAATTATTATTTTTATTTTTTTACATAAATGTAAAACAGGTATACACATGTAAACTAACATACTTTAGGTTACAGTAAAATCCCTCATAATTGCAAAACAGCTATTTTATGTCATATTCGATGTTGTTTATGCCAGTTCTTTAGTCAGTGGTTGTTAATTATAAGAGCCATAAGTTTGATCATCTTGTTTGAAAGCCCAGCCTAGTACAATCTACTGAAAATGAGATTTGTTTGGTTGATAATGCACAATGTTTGTGTATTACATTACAACACCCTGTGTTTATATCTTTAGTACATTTGGCATTTCTTTAAGATGACTGTTCAAAGCAAATTCGTTTTAAGAACACTACTAAAAAGTCTCTGATCATTTTCTGTTTTACTGGAACTTAAGATTTTTCATTTCAGTTCATATCATAGAGGCTTTACTTGCATGCCTGTGTGTGTGAGTTTACATTTACATGTGGCATTTCATCAATGTTGCCGTTACCGTCTCTACAGAATGTGTGCGTTCTTGTGTGTATTTCTTAGCGCGGTATCACGCTTGCCATATTTATGTTTTTTTTCTCTTGATTTACTATATAGTATTTCACTACAAGCTTAGTTGACTGTAAGTAAGATTATCACACATATCATAACAGTGCACAAGAGAATATTCCACCATTGTTGATTTTTAATCTCAGTTGTTGTTTCTCTCCCTTTCTCTCTCTCTCTCTCTGTCTATCTGTCTCTCTGTCTGTCTGTCTATCTCTCTCTCTCTCTCTCGTACACTATGCACATGATTGTGTTTATCTTTTGGGTTGTAAAAATAAAAAATGACAAAATACAGTAAAAATTTAAATGAGAATAGCGTAGAGTATAAATAAAAAATCATAAGCATAACGGCACAAAACAGTCTCTAGCAAGTTAGACTTCTTCATAAGCCTATTCATCCATCCAACACTGCATTCCCAGCCCCTCCAAACCAGGGAAACTGCTCCCTAGCTCCACTCACTTTCCAAAACAACCCCTTCTCTGAGTGTTCCTCTACTCAGCCATACTGGCCCTCCTCTCCCATGGCGCCTAGACATCCGACCTATCCCCCAACCTTGGAAACTCCTTGAGGCCTCCCCCAACCCACAAAACTCTCTCTAAGTCTGTTTGAGTGTCAGTAGAGTTAGCAACATTATCCTGAGGTTGCACAGCATTTCCAAACATTGGACAAAGGTTTTTCACATTTTTAAAAATTTATATATCATATCTTTGGGCCTTGGTCCCTTAGATCACATTGAGTCTGGGTAATGATGGTCTGGATAATTGAGGGACTACTGTATATATATATATATATATATATATATATATATATATATATATATATATATATATATATATATATATATATAAATTTCTGACTCACGTCGGGGATCGAACCCAGGTCTCTCAGGTGGAAAGCAAGGGCGTTATCCACTGGGCCATACAAGTCTAAAAGAAGTTGGAACCTGAGAGCAACTGCACCCAAGGAATTACCTGGGCAAGCTAACTGCTTGCATACCAGCGAGTTTTCCCCAACTTCCCGACTCAGCAATGACCCAATAGACAACATTTCATTCGAATTATCCCTTCTGAGTGAATAAGATAGAAATCATCAACACACAATCACGTGTGGAACAGAAATAAATTTCTGACTCACGTCGGGATCGAACCCAGGTCTCTCAGGTGGAAAGCAAGGGCGTTATCCACTGGGCCATACAAGTCTAAAAGAAGTTGGAACCTGAGAGCAACTGCACCCAAGGAATTACCTGGGCAAGCTAACTGCTTGCATACCAGCGAGTTTTCCCCAACTTCCCGACTCAGCAATGACCCAATAGACAACATTTCATTTTAGCCCTTCTGAGTGAATAAGATAGAAATCAACACACAATCCGTTGGAACAGAAATAAATTTCTGACTGATTTAACCCAGATTTTGGAAAGCAAGGGCGTTATCCACTGGGCCATACAAGTCTAAAGAAGTTGGAACCTGAGAGCAACTTTACCTGGGCAAGCTAACTGCTTGCATACCAGCGAGTTTTCCCCAACTTCCTGACTCAGCAATGACCCAATAGACAGCATTTCTGTGAATTATCCCTTCTGAGTGTTTTTATTCCCTGATTTTTATAATTTATGATGTTTTGCTATTTATTCCCATTATAATTGATGATGTTTTGGGTTACAGTGAGTTTTGGCTTACAGCGCACTGCCAGGGATGGAACCCCCGCAGTAACCAGGGCTGCCCCCCTCTCTCTCTCTCTCTCTCTCTCTCTCTCTCTCTCTCTCTATATATATATATATATATATATATATATATATATATATATATATATATATAATGTTACAGGCAGATAGTGAAACCAGCCATTTCATGAAATGCCTGAAATTTCAGGCAGATAGCAAAATGCACTTAGGGACATTTGATCCCCCAGGGGCTAGTACTAAACACGGCAAAACAATGACTCACCTACACTTTTTCGCTGTTTAGTGCTAGCCCCTGGGGATCAAATGTATTTTGCCGTGTTTAGTACTAGCCCCTGGGGGATCAAATGTCCCTAAGTGCATTTCATTATCTCCCTGAAATTTCAGGCAGTTCACAAAACGCCTGGTTTCGTTATCTGCCTGTAACAATAGCCTGTAACAATATATATATATATATATATATATATATATATATATATATATATATATATATATATATATGTATATTTATATATATATATATATATGTATATTTTATATTATATATATACATATATATGTATATTATAATATATATATATATATATATATATATATATATATAATGTATATATTTATATATATATGACAAAAATATTCATGCAGTCTCTCATCTGCCAAGCACACAAACCCTCTGCTGACAATATATTGCATAAATAAGCATTACTGGGAACATTATCTATGCAGAATGAATTTAAAAATTAGTCAAGTTCAGCTCATTCCAAAGTGGTTGCTACCAAAAAATAATGTCAGTTGAAAATCGACCTTCAAGAACACTGATCAATATCACAAAAACCGAGTTTGCAAGGTAAGTTACAAGAACGGCACACCTGCTGGATTATCTTAAATAAATTCACCTTTTTTTTAAGGATATAGAAGCAAACTACAGTACATGATGAAATTATATGATTTTTTTTATTTTTTCATTGGGCAGAGTAATTGCTGCATTTCCCATTAACTAAATTTTTAGGAGACACATTCACTCATGCACGTATGTATGAATGTACATCAAACATATTTGGATTTTTCCCCTGCAAGGCTCTGGCCCATTTTAATACAGCCTGTGGACCAAATAGCAGTTACAGGTGATCTGTTGCCCCTGTGGTTTGAAGCCCGCATGGTGGCAATGCAAGTGATTTATAGGCACATGGCTGAGAGATCTCTTTATGAGAGCCTACCAAACCTGGCCACTAGTGAAGATGCTTAACTTACAGAGTCCCCTCCACCACATGACTAAAGGAACAAAGAATATAGAAACACACAGGGCATGCTGCTGTGAGACCTCTTTGTGAGAGTCTGCTGAACCTGGCAGCTAAACTTGGGTTTGGCAGCGAAGCTGGGAAGCTTATACCTCGAGTGCTGTCTGGTGTAAATACTTGCACATATCAATAAACATTCTTATTTACTTTCCCCATTCTCTTCTTCCATTCATCGGACTGGCTGTCTGTACTTCATTATCTTTCATTTCTGTACCTCATTATTTTTCATTTCATAACTTTCCAATGACTACGTGCATCTCTATCTGCCTCATTCATACTTCATTTCATAATTTTCAATCAGTGAAAATAATTTCATATTGTAAAAACATAGAAGTAAAGCTGTCAAAATGAGCATTTGAAATTTTCTTTGGCAGAAAGTGTTGGAGAGTCTTTCAGGTCAGGAACTAACAAAATCGTGTTCTTTGACATCCTACAAAAAAAGTGCCACTAAGTCAAAGATTCAAAGAGAGTGGAATTTTGTTCAACAAACAACTACAAGCACAACTATAACAATGCCTCTCTAACACCAGCAACAATGACGACAACTGCAAAGCTAACAGTGATGACTATGGAACCAACTACTATGGCTAAAATACTGACAACAGAGGCAACAACTACAGCTACGAAGCTGATGACAGTCAGAGTTAGAACTACAAATATGATGCAAAAAAGAACAACTGACAGAACCAACAACTGGTACTGAGAATGGCAACTTTGAAGCTAACATCAACCATAATAGAATCAACATCAACAGCTATGAAGCCGAAAACAATAACAACAAAACTGACATTATTGACATAAAGTTGACAATAACCACAAACACAACCCCTAACTACAACCCTGAAGCTGACAACAAAACAAGTAATTACTACAAGGCTGTAAAAACAACAACGACAAGAGAACTGACAACTGCTAATATGAGGCTGACTTCAACAACCACAGCGGAACATTAACAAGTACCGTGAGGTCAACAACAACCATAATGTTACCAACAAGTACTTCATGAAGCCAACAACAATGATGGTACATACAACTTCTACCAGTATGAAGCTGATAACACAAACACAACAGATCTGACAACTACAGCTATGAAGCCAACAAGAATAATCATCATGACACTATTACAGTTTTGAAGTCAGTAAAAAAGGGAAACAGAACTGATGACTTCAACTAAAAATTTACCAATAATCCTGACACTCATGCTGACAACAGCAATGCCGACAGAGACAGAAATCTTCAACTACAAAGCTGACAACAACAATATATCTGGTAACTAAATCTATTACGGCTACAACGACATCGACAGAAGCCACAACTATGACCAGGGAGCCAAAGCAATCAAAATGAAATGAAAAAATCACAATGGTGGAACCAACAACAGTGATTAGCACATCACCACCTACAGCAGACTATGGTGGCAGCATACTCCTGAAGTAATCTCAGTCTCTCCTCCACTTCCTTCTTCTTTCCCATCAGTCTGACTTCTATTTTGGTGAAACAGAAATTGCTTTATTTCCCTTTGTCTTCTTTCAATACAAACACATGAATACATATCAGAGCACATTTCCTGAACAAATGACGTTTCTTTATTGCTTGGCTTCTCTATCTCCTGTTGTCTGAAGTATTTTGACCTATCCTGAACAATCCCCTGTCCCATACTTCTCTCTCTCTCTCTCTCTCCCCTCACTCTCTTTGTTTAAATCTATTGCTGTTCCTACATCATATCAATGTTTTCTTAGTTTACAAAAGATTGTAATACTTTTGGCCCCCTATAGAGTAAAATAATAAAGATTTCAAAGTGAGAATTTGGAATTTTCTTTGGCAGAGCCTGTGGGAGAGATTTCCGTCCTGGGAAGTCTTACAAGTCAAGCACTAATGATGTCACAGTCTTCTTTGACATCAGAGAAAAAGTGCATGCCAGTCAAGGATACAAAGGCAGAGTGACATTCCTGCCAAACCCAGTACCTGGGGCCACAACTACAAAGCAGCCAACCAAAAAGACAACTATGACGACAAAGGCAACAACAACGACAAAGCCAACAACATCAAGTACAAAAACAACAACAAAGCCAACAACATCAACTATGAAAACAACAACAAAGCCGACAACAACAAAGGCAACAACATCAAGTACAAAAACGTCAACGACAACAACAAAGCCAAAGACATCAAGTACTACAACAACAGCAACAACTGCAAAGTCAACAACACTAAGTATGAAAACAACAACGACAAAACTGACAACATCAATTACAAAAGGGACAACAACAATGACAACGACACTAAACAAGCTGATAACCAAGATGGCAACAACGACGAAGAGGCCAAGCACTGCGGCATTAGATTTTACAGACCTAAAAGGTCCTACAATGGAAACAACATCAACAACGGCGAAAGACGCATCATCCACCGCAGTCTCTGGCCCCAACAAGTTCTTTAACATTCATCTCTCTCTCTTCTTTTGTCTCCTCATTCCTCCTCTTTTCAACTTCTACTTCCAATGATAATACTGACATAACTTTCAGTAACATTTTCTTCATCCAATTCAAAAGTACTGAGAGAATCATGAGAACATTTTCCAGAACCGATGGTGGTACATTCATACTTGGCTTATTTCTCTCTTCTTTGTTAAAAACATTTCTACCTCTCACTAAACCCACCACCCATCTCTCTCTCTTCTCCATATCATTTTATTCCCTAATTTGCAAAAGGCTAAATTTTTTTACTGCAAAAAATACATATTAGGATGTTAAAGTGAGCATTTGGAATTTTCTTTGGCAGAACGTGTGGGAAAGACTTCCCTCCTGGGAAATCTTACAAGTCAAGCACTAACGAGGTCGTAGTCTTCTTTGACATCCGAGAGATGTTCCAGACCAGAGGTTACAAAGGCAGAGTGGAATTCCTTCCAAAAGAAAGTACAACTGCTGTCCAGTCGAGCTCGACAACTACAACAACATCTACAACTCCACTCACAGTGAGAGCCACAAAAATGACTACGACACTGACAACTACCTCTACTGAGTTAACAACTACCACAGAGATAACAACCACTACAGAGGCAACACAGCCAGCAACATTGACATCAACAGTTGAAGAGCCAAAAACAACACTGATGGAAGAGACAACAACATCAAAGATGACTGTCACAACACCACACACATCTGGCTCCAGCTCTAATAAGTTCTTGAAGCTACCGGTTTCTTTCCTCTTTTTGCTAGTTCTTCCTAGCCTATTTGAATTCTACTTCCAATGGTAAACAAAAGGCACCATTTTCTGTCAAACTTTCCTTCTTTCACCATTTTCTTTCAAACATATTTCCTCAGCCAGTCCATGCTTCAGTCTCAGACAAAGAACTGGAGGTAGCTTCCACTGTTCGAGCAGAGAAGTTGAGATATAATGTAGCAATGGTTGTGAAGCCCAGTACTAGCCTCATCAGCAAGGCTCTGCACTATCCTTATCAGCTCTTTGCAAAAAATAAGCTTTTCCTTGGGACTAAAAACGTTTACATCTTGTTTTAAGTCTATTATAATGAGAGAAATTCCTAAACAAGGTTCTTGTTACTAATGTGATGAATTTATTCAAAGGCAGTTAAAAGCAACTGAAGGAAGGAGATTTAACCTTTAAGAAACCCCTCCACCAGCCAGATATTTTTTGCCAGCTACAGACCTTCGGGAAAGAAACTACGAGTGAATCCTGGGCTAGCCCATGCTTCAGTACTGTTCCCAGTTGAGATATCCAGCCTTTGGACAGCATTCGTCATGTCGATACCATAAATCAGTGTCTCCGAAAAGCGACACCCGGGGAACACTGGGTAAATACATGCTGTCTTTTCTGAGATTAGTATTTCTTCCTCTTTTTTTCCAGAGTATCGCCTCTCTACAACCCCTCCCTCTCGCTCTTGCTATCGCTCTCTCTCCCTCTCTTGCAATTTGATTAACAGTTCATCTTTACTCTTTTATAGCTACTTGTGAAGTCAAACAGATAGATGAGTTAATGATTAATATGCTTGATTTTTAGAAGAAATCTGTGTTACACAATATCATTTGTGCAACTGAAAAAATGTACCAAGAGTATGATGTTATTAATTTCTGGAAAAATGTAATTAATTCATGTAATAATCAAAGAGAGAGTAATAAATATATATCTAATGAATGACTGACAATTTTTCTACCTATTTTAGTGCGACAATGGAGTTATATGAATTTTATAAGTGATAAAAAAGTTGATATTTTTTCTTTAATTATGACACTGAACTCTAAGATTGGCTGTATGGGAGAAGATTCAAAATATGGAAGGAGAGAGTGACACAAACTGCTGTATAGCCGGGTATATGCGCTTTGCCTCAGCAGTTAACCTCGATGAGGCAATGGAAAACACTAGACCACAGGAAACCTTTAAACCATGAACAACAATATAAATAACAAGGAAAACCTTGAAGAACTCAAGAGAAAAATCGAAAAAAGACATGAATAACTCCCAGAAACAATGAAAAATATTAAAAGAAATCATGGAAGAGATAAACAAACGACTGAGAGCAACTGCCACTTGTTTTTATTTGGAAAATGATTTTGCACAATTCAAAATGGCGTTTTTACTTCATTCATATTTTCTTTCTAAGCCTTATCTAGCCTTCAAAATGAGGCAATTCAAGCACTGCTGATTCTGGATAAGAAAAATCTTCGGAAAGATACTGAGAGCAAAACCCTAGATCAATATCTTATGTTTGACTGTTATCACCTTAACTTCATAAATGTATGACACCCAACTCCACTATCTGATTCTGCCCCTTCAATGTAAATTTTCTTATACAAAAGAAAATTTATACTGAAGGGGCAGAATCAATGTTAACCATAAAAACAAAAATTGGTTTCCACTTCATTTTCTATGAGACTTCTTGATGCTATTCTTAGCATAACAAGAGCATTATCATTAATAACACTTTAGCCAGACCACTGAGTCAACATCCTTAACTTTCATAAAGCTGGCCTGAAGGATTTAATCTTGAATATATTAGATACAATTTAATAAAATACAACTCCTAAAAATTTAATCAGCGGGTAAACTGACAATGTTTGCTTTAAGGATCTGTTAGAACAGCAGGAGGCTTAAGGAACAAACCATGGTGAAATAGCAAAATAGTCCACAGCATAGTTATTATCCTTTCACATCTCAAGTTGTCCTATCTGGTGAAGATAATTCTTGGAGGACCTTCCAGGTTACATTTTGTATAACAAAATTCAATTCTCTCAATTCTTGGGTCCGGGTCCAAGGCAAGTCTATTAGTCTCCATCAAGGCTTTCAACAGGCGATGTTCCAGAACCCCAGGACACAATCTCAAGACCCAATTTTAGCAAGCAAATGCTTACATTTGATAGCAGTCCTGCTTGGATCCGTAAGGGGAATCACATGATCCAAGTAATGATTTATTGTTAACTCTGCACTGGTTTTAACTGATCCATGATTAGATCAAGGAAGCTTTTCATCTACTGCAACGGCTAAAAATTTCACTTCTTTCTCATCAAGTATATATTGCCATTTAATGTCAGAGACTTTAGCAGATACTAACCCATGTAAATGGAGTTATATTAGAAGTCATCAACTCCAGTCACTTCAACAATGACAAACAGATGACCCTTCATTTTATATCCTGTGAATTCTTCTTCATGTATAGATGAATGATACAATATTTCGTACTCCCACTTTGAATGTACCCGAGACTGTGGTGTTATTTGACATTCCAGTTGCCAAAAGTTGTGTACACTTTTCTAAACAATGAAAGAACCCAGTGCTCACAGACAAATGTGTCGGGCCAAAATTTGCTGATTTTTGCTGATATGCTTCATCTGGAGGACTAGGGTGCTCCACAAATTTACAGTGAAATGAAAGAATACTGCAGACACAAATGATGAGAGCAGCTGGTATCCTCTTGTTATTAGTTCCTTGGTGAATTTATCATGACCTGTCATCCAATGTCATGACAATACCTCTGTTTCCCGGATTTACCGATAATCTTCAAAAAATATATTCCTTGACACTCTCTGGAAGTTGGTTTCATTATCCCATATAAAGTAGTCTTCATTAAGAGTATTCACAAAGAAGAGTAAAGTAATCTTCACTGAGATTATTCACAAAGGAGAGTAATCTCTATTACTAGCTATTTGAAAAAAATTTTAATTTTCCAGTATTCCCACTCTAATTACTAGGCTATTATGTAATTTTAGAGTGAGTACAGTTTATGGTGCAAATTTTCCACTTAATATGAACATAGTTATCTTTTTCTACACTAGCCTTGTTTGAGTTTACAGTTCATAATACTCATATACATTTGAGGCTCCTTGGCTGTCTTATAATGCCTAGGATTCTTCGCTTGTGAGTGCTGCCATATACCAAGACTCATGAGATCTACCAGTTGTCTACCTTTAATACCACAATCTAGTGATTCTCGTATGTGCTGTACAAATTTTATCCTACCAGGAAACTGCAGGTCTTGTTGTCTAGCCTCTTGCTGTAGGACTCCTTTATACTTGTTTAGAACTTCCATTAAATTAAATATACATCTTAATGTTAGAGCCCAAAAAATTTTAATCTTTAACAATACAGGAACTCCAATGAAGTTTACTCCAGTCTTTTTTAAAAATTCTGGATATTCTACTTGAATCGTATATCCGGAAACTGTGGAGAGATGGTTAGCCTCCTAATCTTGATAAATAGGGAGGAAGTGGTTTTTCAAGTCCCCTAGGATAATCAGCTGACCAGAAAAAAGTGCCGCACAGTCATGGAGATCGAACAATCATTACATTACAGCTGAGGTTGTACACCCATTACAAATCAATGAGTTGAAAGTGTGCAATTCTATAAAGACAAATGACAGTTTCCACTGCCTGGGCACAACGCTATAAACCCATAGAATAGCTGTGGGACAATTTTCAACATTTTCTGGTTACCACTAACAAAACTTTTGCATGAGTTTTGTCAAGTGTTCAAGAACACCTTCTCACAGAACAGTAGCTTCATGCCGAGGGGGAACTGCATAAATCTTAGTCTACTACGCCCTTGAATAATTTCACCCAATACTTTGTTACCCAAAATTACGATGAGTCACCGAATTATACTTAATAATTTTTTAAACACTTCTTATGCCATTTTCAATTCAACCTGAGTTAAGGAAGGTAGGAAATTAAAATAGACCTACATAATGCAGCAGTCATTTTATTTGTGGAAAGGCAAAAGTGTATGTAATTCACAAATTTTGGGAGGAAATAGTAGAAAAAGACTCAGAGAGTATTACCAAGACCTAACAGATTGGTGTTGGTACGGAAGGGCAAATCCAGGAAGCATGAGAAGTGAATGGTACAGTATGTTTCTATGTATGTATTTATGTATGTGTGCATGTGCTTCAAGTGCTTGTGAATTTCTTGTAAAATGCCACTTAAGATCCCCATTATTTCCTGCAGCAGCGGCAGTCATTTCCAGGGCAGCTGCCTATCCTCCAGTCCCAGAAGGAGCAAGCATTCTTCCTTCTGCAGTAGAAGTTGTTATTCTGTCCACATCTCTCGTCACATCCTAACGAAAACATTACTGGGTTTGTTGAAGGGATTTCTTTGGGGGAAAAACCGTTGTACTTTGTGTATTAGAGTTATTACTCAGACACTGTCATTTTCATATGCATGGTTTGACGCTAATTTATGATTTAATCTGTTTATCATTGAACGTTCTTAATACTTGGCATAATTACCTGCTCCACTTTTGTTAATTAGCACTGATCATTTACCATTAATGTAAAAAACAGATACTGAGTAATTTTCAAGATAAGTATGCCAGTCTGGTTATTAAATACATTCTGAACATCTGTGTGTTAGCTCTCAAATAACGATATAAGTAACCAATTTGGACATTTTTCTTTGGGTAAACAATTGGAGCGCCGAGTGTGAGAGTAACAAACTTGGAAATATGTACAAAAGTAAACAGTCAAGCGAATTTCGGAATATCACCTGGGGTAAACAATCAAAGGAAGAGCAGGTTTGGAAATACTGCCTGAGGTAAATACCAGACTTAAATACTGTCTGAGATTAGTTCTCTAGAAATACAAGAAAGATCTCATTTGGAAATATTGCCTGTGGCGATAAATCACAAAATAACTTATTTGGAAATATTGTCTGTGGTAAAAACAGTAAAATAAATGACCTGGTAAATACTAAACAAATAAATGATGTGCAAATGCAGCCTGAAATATTGCCACAGATGAAAAGTCAAGAAAATGACTGATTTGGAAACACTGCCGTGGGTAACCAAATAAAGGGAATAACAATTTGGAAGTATTGCTTAGGCATAAAAAAACAGAGGAATAATTGATTCGGAACTAATGTCAAGGAAGTCAGTCAAGGTAATGGTTCTTTTGGAAAAATTTCAGGTGAAGAACTGATTTGGAAGTACTGCCCAAAGGTAATAATTGATTAAGAAGCAATGCTGGCGTAATCAATCAAGGTGATAACTGATTTGGAAAAACATCAAGGTAAATAATCAATATAAATTTTTTTGTTATTTAATGCCAAGGTAAACAACCAATGTAGTAAATGATAATGATAGCCTCATTCCTTGAAGATTCGACCTCTTGACCACTGATACAGCATCTATTTTCAGGCAATACTGCTTGCTTATAAAATGTACATTACCTCGGGCTCACTGGAGAGAAGGATTGTGTCCACTCACCGATGGTGGTACCGGGAGGGGGGTGAAATCATGGTTAGGGGTGCAGTGGTGCCTACTGTGATACCATGCATATGCAGTTGCACATGTGGTTCCCTCCTTTTATGTCTTCAGTAACTGAAGGACTAAGCGTCGACCTATACTGTATCAGTGGTCGATGGTTCAAATCCCCCAAGGAAGGCGGTTATCACTAGAATCTACTTTCGGTCGATACCTCCTGCTTTTTAAATATAAAATAAAGGATTCGGAAATAAGGCAATGGCAAATACTCAGTGCAAATAAATGATTTGCAAACGATACCAAGGTAATCAATCCATTTTCATATATAACCTGAGGCGAACATTCGCTGAAATAACTGATCAGGAAATACTAATGAATAACTGATTTGGATATTTTAAGTGACATAAACGCTCACCTGGTTTTGGCTGGCAGCACTCGCAGGCAGGATGCTTGCAGGTTCCGGAGACTGCGCGCTCGCTGCTTGGATCGCAGCCCAGTTTGCAGATGCCTGAGCCGTCAGCTCCGCAAGCCCCTCCGCAGTCTTCATAAGAAACATCTGTTATTACTAATGTTCCTTATCTCTTAAACGGACGTATACACACAAAGACATGAAGTTACGTAATTATATCTACACATGCATACAGCATCCATACACATACTTTAACTTATGCAAATGTTTGTCTGTAAAGCCTCTAGGTAAATTTATCTTAAAAGTGTGACTTATTCTACAGCATACCAGGACTACATAAATAAGACGTTGTTTTCATGCAAACTTGATCCCGACTATGAGTACTGACAACAATGAATGGGATCAAAACAGGTGCAATAAAAACTACTGACCACCATCTGACATAAAATTACTTATATCTTTTCAACGTGGAAAAAAAATCGCTAAATTATGTTCCCTTGTGTTCCCTTGGTATGAGCTTTGTGGCGCTCGAAAATTATATATTTTGTTCTGTAAATATGAAAAACAAATGTGAAATATGAACCCCATCTACTTTTAATCACAGGGCTTGCAATGAAAAAGTATTTCTTTCAAAGGACAGGTTATCCTATACACCACAGCTCTGATTAAGATTACAGAATTTTATATCACACTTAATATTCTTGTTCATGAGGGTTTGATAAACAACATAAATATTTACGGGTCACAATCAAAATGCCACAAAATACGATAAATACCTCCATCTAATTCATTTCTTAGTTATTGATGGACGAGATATCAAATTCTAGAGTATCAGATGAGAGAAGAATTTTAAATATCAGATATCTCTCTCTCTCTCTCTCTCTCTCTCTCTCTCTCTCTCTCTCTCTCTCTCTCTCTCTCTCTCTCTCAAACTCACCTGGTTTTCTCGCAACAGCTACATCCGAAATTTCCACACTTGTTATTTTCGACCTCATACTCGGAAGAGCTGCACATGGTTCTGCAGATGCCTGTATTGTTGGAACCACACGAGCCTCCACAAGCTGCCAAGGAATATCATTATCTTCAAAAAAGAATGTCGAGTTAAGGAGGCAATTCATATTAACAAGATATGAAATCATCGCTAAGGGAGACCAGTTACCAGTTGTATGTAACATATTAATCAGTTAATTATGCTAAATGATTATATTGATTTTGATTTTTCAGTTAAATGCTTAAGGCTTCTTGGGGAAAATGTCGTCATAAGAAAAAGTTTTTGTTGGTAAGTGAACATTTTAAAGATATTTTCTTTCAAGAAACGAAAGTTCAGGAGCCAAAAATGACTTCCAATTTTTATCAGCTGTGATCCTTTCTGTCCTTTATTTTTCTATCGTTCCATTCGGTCTCCCTCCACCCAGATGTCCAGCTTCTTTGACTGTGCCTCGAGGGTAAGCAGTGCGAGTCAACAAAGCGGTTCAATAAACTGATTTATATTTATATTTATACTAATAATAATAATAATAATAATAATAATAATAATAATAATAATAATAATAATAATAATAATAATAATAATAATAATAATAATAAATCTATGTAATTACTTATCTAAGGTCACTGCATCTTGAATTTTTATTGTGAGCAAAATTCTATCTAAAAACTTCAATGGTTATTTAGTCGAAATCTGGAAACCATATAATCGGGAACCAAGTATTTTTCTCCAACAAGACATAAAATTTGTTTGTCATCTCTTGGATTCTTAAGTACAAATTACAGAAGTATTTAAATAATTGCATAACTGAAGCAATATCAAATACGATAGAGATAAATGAAATAAGGAGAGATAATTAGAAAGATCTAGAGAGAAACGCTGATGTGGATATGAAGCGGCAAAAAAAAATATCTTGAAATTATCTGAGCATTTCCATAAAGTTGAACAGGAGTGTGTGTTTGAGAGAGAAAGTTGAACATTAGTGTGCGTCTGTATGTATGCGTTTGAGAGAGAGAGAGAGAGAGAGAGAGAGAGAGAGAGAGAGAGAGAGAGAGAATACCATGCTCTTTTACTGTACTTACGGATACAGCAAGTGCAAATTCCCTCGCACAATCCATTGATTCTTCGCTTGCAACGATTGAACCAGTGTTGTCCACATTCCCCGCCTTGGTTGTTGCATCCTTTGTCGTCACATTTGAAAATCCCGAAAAACCTCCCTTGTTCAATTTCCTTCTTTTCGTCGTGTTTCATGTCTTCCAGTTCAAAAGCCCTTCTCTCGGCCTAAAAAAGAAAAGGACATTAACCTCTGAATTAATGAATGATTATAAGTTATCTACATGGAGTCGTACTGAGGGACCAATGTTTACTTCCTCAGAACTTTCGGTCTGAACAAATTTTTATGACATCTGCGAAACTAGAAAACTGACAATATTTTCAGGATTTTAGGATCCTAGGATTCTTCAAGAACTTATACTCCTATTGCGTATGGTCTTTAAACGCCGCTAATTTGTATATGTAAAAAAGAACGCGGACCTTCAGAAACGTGATCCAAAATTACAGTTGAAATGCTGAAAACAACATAGAAAATCAAATTACAGCCTTCTCGGATGGAAGGTCTGCATACTGTAATAATAAAGCATAGATTTCGATTGGCTAGTGTACCAGCAGTTCAATTACTTCTCAATTCCTTCGGTTCTGTGCCTGGATGAACAATAAAGCTCAATAAAATTTAAACCTTCTGGTGTGTGTTTTTCCGCTGATAAAACGATGGGAAGCTCGTGAGTTGGCTGAAGACGGACTGATTTAATACCCGAGAATTCACACTTCAAGAATAACCCCTAAGAACCTCTGACTAATGAATTTGATGTGCTATTTCAACACTGACAGCAGCAATGCGGTGTGCAAAATGAAGTGCTTCTGTCCTTTTAAAACCACGTGTACTAACAGAACTATGAAGTTCTTGGTATGGAGGGTTCTCAAGTCATCCCACAGAAAGAATACAATGCTCATTTTGATTTACGCTTTTGACAGCAGAAGTGGCTGTGCGTCCAAAAGCTTGACGAATAATGAGTCCTGAGGACGGTACCTTTTTCCACAAAGTTGTTAATTTCTCCCCCACACATTGCCTATATTTACATTACCATTCGAAACCTAAAAAGACTCATTTTTCATTCCTCCAGAGCAAAACAGAAGAATCACTCGATAAAATGCTTTGTTAATGGCGACTAAAATTTGGGACAAAATTTGAAAATTCTCATCACGAGAACATTCTCTAATTTGTGCTTTTTTTCAAGTTTCAAAGGACGATACTGACCTGCTATCAACATTCAAGCATACTGTGTATGCATCCAAAAACAGCGCCTAGACTAAAGGCACATCCGTAATGAAGGCATTTGAACATGTGCCTCGTCTCTAATTCTAATCTACTGCACTTCTGTCCGACAAGTTTTTTTTGGTATTAAATGGCACCTACCTGAGTCGAGACTACTGCTCCAGCCCGAAGGACAATGAGTATAGGGAGAAATGTATTCCACTTGCACATCTTGAGATATCTAAAGAGAAAAAGAAAGGTTTGATTACGCGCCATGTCTAAATAAGAGAAGAAACCACAGAACTGTACATTAAATAATGAAATTAATAAAAAAAAATACTTGTGAATAATTAAATTTTATAACTATCATAATCTACAGACCTTAAAAGGTATTCACCTGACGAGATATCTGAGAATGAAATGATGAAAAACACACTTTATAACATAATCTCACTCAAATAGAAACGAATGCTTATCTTTACCAGAATTAATACCTGGCTTCGTAGAGAGCGGAGCGAACACCTCCTAACTCGCTCACGAAAGGTGAGGAACAGGGAGGTAATGACAACTTTTGGCCAATTTAAGGGCTCTCGACCTATCCTCGACCCCAGCAAACCCTCTTAACCTCGATATACGATAAAAGATTAATATATATTTTTATTACTCTCATTTTGCACGTGTGTAATTTAATTAATGTTTAATCATTTAATAGGAGCCAAAGTTGACATGACATCTTCAAGAGAAGAAGACGCGAGGTCACCCGTTTTTCCACCGAGATAGATTAATTATGCATCTTGATTTTTTTATGCATACATCTATCCTTTCAGTTTATTTGGGGTGTCATCCTTATACGAAACCAGAATTGCGTGGAAGTTACCAAGAATTTATATCAAGAATTCATTTCGTGAAAAATGGATGGCGTGTGCAACAAAACTAATAGCACAGAGGTCGATATATCACCTGTGAGACTTTTACGTAGTTAATGATTCGTCAGTCTGAGAAATCCCCGAGTTCAATGGTGGGCTGTGCAAGAAAAAATTTGGGTTTATCTCTTAAAAAAAATCTTTTGTTTCTTTGTTGACACGTACAGTGAATTAGGTAGCCTACCTGATAATCACACAGTGGCCCACAGGCAAAGCAGAGAAAGGCATAGGGCTATAACAACCTCAGTTTACAATACTTTGGTAAGACCCGGAGAGCAAACACCTGGAGCCGCTCCTTAGAGTAACTGGCTTGCAGGTATTTAGCAGCACATTCTCTATACAAATGGCTGTCTGCCGAAAGAGGGGAAATGGCGCTGGATCAACTGAGAAAATAACAACTACATTTGCCCCTTGGACACTGATTGGACAGGTCATGGTGCTAGCAATCTCGTCCTAAAAATACATTCTGAATACCAAAAAATGGCACCATTTGGAGCCAACCTCACTGAAGAGAAAATTTATATATATATATATATATTATATATATATATATATATATAATATATACATATATATATATATATATATAATTATATATACAGTATGTATATGTATATATATATATATATATATATATATATATATATATATATATATATATATATATATATATATATATATAAATTTGACTCACATCAGGATCAAACCCAGGTCTTTCAATTGAAAGGCAAGGGCGCTGCCCACTAGGCCATACAAGTCTAAAAGAAGTTGGAACCAGTGGGCAGCGCCCTTGCCTTTCAAGTAAAAAGACCTGGGTTCTGATCCTGATGAGTCAGAAAATTAGACTTGTTGGAACTAGTGGGCAGCGCCCTTGCCTCTCAATTGAAAGACCTGAGTTCGATCCTGATGTGAGTCAGAAATTTATTTCTGTTCAACACGTGATTGTGCGTTGTTTATTTCTATATATATATATATATATATATATATATATATATATATATATATATATATATATATATATATATATATATATATATATATATATATATATATGTATAGTACTCCCTCATTATTTGGATCATCTTTATCTGTAATTCATCATTATCTGGACACAACCTGACCCCTAGGGACCAAGGCCCGAATGTATATGATATATAAATTTCATAAAATATGAAAAAACCACTCTCCAATGGTTGTCAATGCTGCATGGACTCAGGAAAATGTTGGTAACACTGCCTAAACTCATAAACAGAGTAGGAAGAGTTTTGGGGGGTTGGGGGAGGCCTGGAGAAGTTTCCAAGGTCGGGGGTGGGTCGGATGGGTGGGTGCCATGGGAGAGGATTGATTGATTGATTATTTGTGGGTTACCTGACGTTACAACTACCAGGGTCACCGACGCCGAAAGAGGGGCAGTAAGGCTGTGTAGAGGAACTTGAGAGGGGGTTGTTTTGGAAGATAGGTGGAGCTGGGGAGCAGTTTCTCTGGCTGGGAGTAGGGATGCAGTGTTGGATGAGTGAAGAGGACCAGCTGACTTGATAGATCTTGTTCGATTTTGTGTTTTTATGTTGATAATACAGTAATTCACATTTTATTAAAGGATATGTACAGTACTGAGATACAGTGTATATACTGTGTGTGTGTATATATATATATATATATATATATATATATATATATATATATATATATATATATATACAGAGAGAGAGAGAGAGAAACAACTCAGCTATGTTTACATCGAAGCCTAATACAGTAACACACACACACTCCTTCACAGTCTTATTTATATTTTATGCAACAGTATTCTCCTTTATATTGTCTGTATTTTCCATTTTTTCTATTCTTACAAACCAAAAGATAAACACAACCGTTGTGCCTGCTATGTATGTATGCATGCGCCCATTCGATGGCGTTAGTGAACTTCCAGGAGTTTGTTTGGTTACGTGCTTTTGAGTTAATGATACAGCAATTCATATTTTATTAAAAGAGAGTGAGAACAGTAAATGAGGTATGTTTACATCGAAGCCTAATACAGTAACAACACACACACAAACACACACCTACTTCACATTTTAGTTTTCTGTAAAGAAAACTATTG
>NC_089787.1:41787406-41867406 GCF_040412425.1 Macrobrachium rosenbergii
GAGTAGAAGGGCTTGAAAGGTGTAACGGGAGGAAAACCTCGCAGTTGCACTATGAAACAAGTGTTTAGGAGAGGGATGGCTAGCAAGATGGAAGAGAGATTTTGAGCGAAGGATCAGTACATATGAATTTTGGAGGTGAAGAACATAAAATAGAGTAAATAAGGAATGTGATGACACATTTGAATCTCGTAGGAATAATGGAAAACCAGCTACTGTTGCCTCATTGGGCTTGGGGGTGAGGGGACTAGAGGCCGCCAACTTGAGTCTTGGGGGCAGGACGCTGCAAAGAACCTAAGGGCCGAAGGACGCTACGTAATGCCTACAGTGCACCGTGTGAGGTGCACTGACGACACTACCCCTCTACAAGGGCCGTATTAACCGAGTGCGATCATTAATGATATAAAATTAGAAGAGGACTTATTAACCAGATGGACTGCTCAGAAGACCGGTATTTCAGAAACGACTAGCACAAGTGAATTGCGCATGAAGTCAGTTAATTATCGACAAAAATGCAAAAAATATAATCGTTCTAATTAGTGACTAAAAACTTATCGTATTTACCGTACCATATTCCGAAAATTTTATCATGAATTAGCGCGGATGTATTGAATCTGACAACTCAGTAATGTACTTATTAATAACGAGAGACTTTTCAGAATCCAGAAGTATTTATTACGACGTTCGGCCTTGAAGTTACTTGTTAATAGGTCAGTGGATTTTCTTCCTAAAACCGAGATATAATCAGAGATGACTAACATTCGAAACACATTTTTGATAAGGCCTATTTTGACTAAAGATCTGTTATAGAACTCTTGTTCCCAGTAAATGCACCTTTTATTTGCATGAAGTATTGTCAGTTTACATGTGATAACAAATTTGCATGCTGTTAATCATGTGTATCTATTTGTAGGCTAATTACAGTGCAAAAGGTAGCAGGCTATCACAGCAACGTGGCTGCCCTCAACACATCACTAAGTAAAGCTAATTTAATTTATTAAAGATATAACAAAAACTTTAGCCATGTGACCGATACGGAATGTAACTCGTGAATCTCAACAATTATATTTCACAATTACATAAAACATGTTTGTTTTGAACAAAAGAACTGACAAGTGTAAGATATTTAGTGGCCAACTACCCTTTGAGAATCATCAACTTGATATCTCTGAGGCATTCGTTATAGTCTAACATAAAAAGCTAAGCTGACCTAACTCTTATCATTGGTTTTGTTCTTCCATTTGAAGTTTTTTAATCTGTTGTATAATACCTGTTGTTGTTTACAAAAATCAGCCTTTCTTGGCCTCTTACAAGTTTCATCTCTCTCAGCCACTTATCAAAGGCCTCCAGTGTTTCTTTTCCTGTAAGTACTTCTACCAATTTAGCTTGGACAATTTTTCTCCTTTTCAACCTTTTCCTGGCTATCCACTTTTTGCTTGCTCCTAATCTGGAATTGCGTGCCCTTCCACATCCAATTCTGGTTTTAGGGTGATTTACAGAGCGAGATGATATTTCGTCAGGGTAATAATTTCATTCCTCTTCTTCGTTATTATAGCTTTACATGAGGTTAATTCGTCCGTGCTGGGCATATTGCTCATACGGGGAATGACGCTTCATTTCCCTCGGGATGGATCTAAACGGAAGGAAATTCACCTCATCAACAACTCTATCTGAACCTCTTCCTATATTTCCTTTCGTTCTGCTGCAATGTGATATGTCTACCTTTCTAATTTATAAGTAATTTTTCGACCATTCGTCCTTTCGTTTAGGGATACACCTTTCTCCTCTCATGTGGTTCAACGGCACCCAACAGACCACATCTGCCATTAATTTAAAGATCACAAATCCTCTTGTTGCTAGATTTAGAAAGTGCTTCTTTTCCTTCCACCGATCTCCAAGACATTGGATTCTCTGCCATCTTCGGTTTTCCCTAAGTTCCTCAACGGATATTAGGAATGGTGCAGCAATATTAGATGATCTCGGACCAATAGTCTGTTAAATCGTGGTGACCAAGTTCCTCTCTCGTTTCATTTTCCAGAACGGTCTTTCAAAGTATTCGTCCATGGGAGGGGCAATATGTGTAATACTGCAGCAGATGTTTTATATTCTTCTGAGAAATATGTTTGACATTTCCATTTTTGCATCAAAGTGCAGTATGTGCATAAAAAATGGTTTCAGATTTCATGTTAAAATTAGTGGGACTGGAATTCTTGTCCTTATAAAGAATGAAATGGATGTTTACCTGAACTGTACTTGACTGTCCCCTGCTGAGTTTTTGTCATTCCAATGGTTATAAAGGCTTAAATAAATAGTAAAGAAAATCTTATCCTATTAATAACTTCTCTTAGTGGTTGTAGTCGTAAAGAAAATAAAAATCTGGGCTGCAGCTACATTTTTATATTTGTGAGGTGGTACTTTCTTGGACGATAGTCTAAGCCAGCAGGTTTAAATATATCAGTTCAACAACACCCTGAGAAAGAGTTTTTCTCTGACAGGATGATTACCACTGTATAAAATGAAAATAGGGGACTTGATTGCTCTGAACAAACTTAATAGTCATAACTAAACAAAAAAAAATGCGCCGAAGTTTCTTCGGCGTAATTGAGTCTTCTGTACAGCGTATAATGCTATATGAAGCTCTCAGCCATGGCCCATGAAACTCTCAGCCGCGGCCCATGAAACTTTCACCACGGCAAGGTGGTGGCTGTGTTGTTGGTACCCGGTGGTGGCTAACTTTAACTTTAATAAAATCTTGAGGTCAAGGCTGATCTGTAAGTTTGATGACTGGAGCGTAGATGATCAACATACCAATTTGTAGCCCTCTAACCTCAGTAGCTTTTAAGATCCGAGAGCCGACGGACAGACAAAAAGACATCTCAATAGTTTTCTTTTACAGAAAACTAAAAACGATGGTGATGTATAGTCATTTCTGATGCTGTTATAGGATGGGAATATGGTAAGGCAATTCAGCAGAGAATGCTATCCATCAGAGCAGCGTCAGGTTATTTGGTTTTGCAAAAGGAACAGGAAGAGATCGGTTGTTTATCAATTTGCTTAAATTAAGTATTTATTGCATTTCACTTAATCTGTAGTTAGTATTTTGATTCAGCATTGTTGGTGCCACCTGGTGACTCTTTCAGATGCTAAATCCAGGCACTGTGATGGATAAAGAATTGTAAATAATCACATGTATCTCTGTTCTGATGCCTATCATTGCCATCTTTTTAAATCCCCCTTTACATCTTTTATGTCAAAAGTTGACAAGATATAATGAATGCTTTAACCCATTACCGGGTCCTAAGTCCAAGTCTACTTGCATTACAATATATTCTTGATTACTGTATTGTGCAATCTTCAAAATTATCATTATTATACATTAGTTTAACAGGACCATTGTTAAATTAATTTGCTGAAGGACTTATTTTTTGAATGGAAGGCAAAAACTTGAAGATATATAAAGTTAAAGAAGGTGGACAGCTAAATAAGAAAAACCTGAGAAGAAGGAAGGGAAAGTAAAAGGAAGAAAGGAACGCAGCTAAGTGGTAACCCCACATGTACTATTTTTCTTGACTCTTTCCTTCCCTGAAACTGTCTTTTCATGACTTATCTACACTGGTGACTGAAAAGTTCTTGCGGAAATTAGAGACACTTATGCACCACATGGCTTCCCAAGGACCAAATAACACCAGCCATTTAGTGAAAATTGCATCATTTATTGAGTTGAGACATCTTGCTTACTAATTTACTAAGACAGCATTCAAGACGGCATTTATGAGTCAGGATGATGATACGATTTACCCGCTTTTTAGGGTCCCTGATAAAATATGTTAAGAGTTGTACTGACAATAAAATTAGTCAGGGAAACATTCCCTTGTTTATCAATTTTCGACGGAAGGTTTATCCTATTTTCATTTAAAGTTGTGGCAGTCTTTAAAGTAAATATCTTGTGCTTTAATATAAATGACTACGTTAATACGTATTTTACATGTTATTTCAGATCAATGCATGTGGTGGCCTTGTATTGGAAGATGTTGATTTGAAGTTATAATAAATAATTATATAGATGTAGTATACAACACACACACACACACGAAGATGTTGATTTGACATATTATAATAAATAATATATATATATATATATATACAATACACACATATATAATATAATATATAATGTGTGTATAATGTGTTTAGTGCGTGATATATGTATGTATGTTTGGGTGTCTGAGTGTAATTATATATATATATATATATATATATATATATATATATATATATATATATATATATATATATATATATATATATATATATATATATATATATCTGTTTATATATTATATTATATATATAGATTATACATATATATATATATATATATATATATATATATATATATATATATATATATATATATATATATATATATATATATATATATATATATATATATATATATATATATATATATATATATATAATATAATGTATATATATATATACTCACTAAAAATACATTCCTTTAAGAAAGGTGGCTCCAGAAAATACAAGAAAACAAGTACTACCACATTCATTCTTGAACTGCTCAATCAAGGAATAATTCCTTGTTTATAAAACTTCTATCTCACCTTTATATACCTGTACAGAAAGTTCATCAAGAATGCATCGACAACCCCAACCCCACCCCCCATTTCTAACCTACATACACTGCAGTACTCACCTCTAATCCTGCATGCAATCTTGTGCTTCCTGAATATTATGGCCCCCTTCAACATCTCTTGAAACCTACCGCACCATTTCTTCGGTTTCCTCTCCTCAAAACTTATGAATTTTACATTTTCCCCAACTTACTGTCATTTATTCTCTTCATGTAGCCAAAATATTATGAAAGCAGTTTGAACCAGCTTTTTGCATGGGTTAATTTCTTAAGTGTGTCTATAATTATCACAATTTCAACCCCATGTACTTTCCATTTACAAAGTGAACCATTTACTCCAGCAGTTTCTACAGTTTTTCTCTTATATTCAATGGCCAAACTTAACATTCTCATATCATATGCACTTCTACTTTCATGCATGGCACATATCGATATTCCCTTCAATCTTGATCATTTCTGAAGACAGTTTTATAATAAACATTTAATCCATTCATCCTCTTTCTTGTCAAGGGCTGCGCTATTTATTCAACTCCTTAAGACCTCTTAAGTTATACAAAGCATTGCTATGCACTCTTTCAGTCGCCTCTATCAGCTGTCTCCACATAGAATTCCCTCCTTTTCTGGTGACTTTTAGTTCTCCGTTTTAATGGCTCTCTTGACTCTTTGATCGTCACTTCTCAGTTCCACATCCATTCTCAGACAATGATATTCACTGTTACACTCCTGCTTCATTCACATCTGCCTCTCCTCTACCCCCTTTATTTAACAGCTCTTCTAAATCATCATTCCACCCATACAAGACTGCATTCTCTTCAGACATCACCGTTCCATTTGATTTTTTGTTCTAATACCAAATTTCCACATTAATCTTTCTCTTTATTACCAACTACTTCCAGTGCAATTCCCTTTCTTTCCTAAAGTATTTGCTCAGAATTACCATAAAATTTTTCATATATCTCACCTCTTCAACGATGTCCGTGCTACCTTCTATTTTACTTATCTTCAATGCATACTTCAAAATAACCTTTACTTGTCTCATTTCGTGTCCTTCCAAGCAGCGCTTTTATTCCTTCTTTTTATAAAAATGATCTGCAAGTGATCCTGTCCTTGAATTTTTTGTACTTCTCATACACTCCTTTCAGAGGCATTGAATAAAGGTGAGCTTTTGGAATGGCATACACACCTCCAACATGATTAAAATTAGGCAGACACCTTTATGTTGCACAGAAAAAAAATCCCATAAAGATTTACGTTTCTCTGTCTCGCCCTTTATCAGATGCAAGGGCCAGCTTCAGTAAAGGGATAACCCTGATTGAAGTTATATCTGCCAGGACTGACTGTAAAAGGAAGAATGATTGATGGTTAGAGCAGGAAACTTATTCTTACTTAAGAGTGAAGTTAATGTTTTTAGACTGCTATATTTTATAATCTTTAAGTGGGACGTTATACACACTTCTTTGAGAACCTTAAATGCTATGAAATGCCACAGATCCTGGTTTTCATGTTCATCAAGTAATTATCTGAAGGTAAGGTAACTATCTAGCATTTTTTTTTATACTTCAAGTAGACAATAATGCAAAATTCAATGTATATCTCATGGCAGTCTCTTGGGTGAAGCCGTTGCTACGTTACGTGTAGATCCCTTAGATGAAGTTCATGTAGATCACTAAGCTGAACTAATAACAAAAATACATGCTTAACAAACCTCTGCTGCTTGCTGGGAAGTAACATCCATCAAATTGTCTCTCCTGAAGCTGACAATTGCAAGCGCAAGAACGGGCAGCACTTCTACTGATTCCCATGCCAGAATGACGTCCCATAAATGGAATAGCTGGTCAGGAATTAAATAACCACTGAATCCTCTTACCATCCATTTAAAAACAATTGGAAGCCTGTAAGAAACATTCACTCATGACTAAGTTGAACTTACGCCAGTTCCTGGCTGGGTCAAAGAGGAGGGTTAATTGCAAGGTTACTCTCCCGACCCAGTAAAAATCCCACTTACTGAATCTTGTACCAAATCTTTATGACCTAATGCAAGCAGCCATACTTCACTTGAGAGGGTAAACTGCAGTAAGTTGGTCTAGAAACTGGTATTCGTGTCGCCCTCAGACTGTAGAAGTAAATGTTTAAGGGTAGACATCTGTCTGCCATTCTCTCAGTAGAGAGAACAATACTGCATTATGATACGGTATGCTGTAAGCAGTAAATGATTTATGGTACAAATGTATTTGCTATCTTTAACTAGTTTTTTTCAAACACTGGTGATTATTATCGTTTATTGTTGCTTGATATCGCTAACCAAAGAACTTGGAATCATAATAATATCTTACACTTACCACACAGTTGTGCCAAAATTACAAACTGCAGTCACTGTAATTCTTAAGACAACCTATAATTTTATGTTATATCAAGATACACCTTTCGTGTATGCAGCCCGTTCTTTATAATGATGAATGAACTTATTTATGATATTAAAAACCATATTAAAACAAAATTTTTCCTTGATTTTCTTCATATTTACCCACTTCTTGTATTAAGGGCTTAAAATTCTGTATAAGTTATTTACTATAATATATTAGGCACTGGTATATAAAATATTTCACTACCACACGAAGACATGATTCGTAGTTCCACATGATTTTCATCAACATCAAGTAATACTACACGCTGGTATTCAGCGTGATTTGGCTTTGCGTGTGAGCATGGCTACCGTATTCTTGTAAAAGTCATATTAACGTTTGTGAAAGGGCACACTTCCTACAGTGTTTCTTATTAACGTTGAAGTATCTGACTTAAGTATTCTTTATTGTAGCAACGTATTAATCTAAAGAAATGTACCTGCACGAACCGCCTATGCTAAATAAACTTACCCCTATTGCTATTTACAATTTTATACCAACTGCTACTTACAGCTGTATGCCCATTGCAGCACAATGTTGCCACAGCCGAGTTTCAGAACTCTGTAGCAGCAGCTCGAATTGAAGAGCTAGACCAGCAGCACCCTGGGGAAGAAAGGGTCATGAAAGATGAATAGGTTGATAGTGATATGGGACTTGAAATGTACTGGTGCTTCCACGGATGGAAAAACTAGTAGAGAAAATGTGCATGAAATGTACTAGTATTTTCACATCACTGACAATTATTACTGAAATTGTACTGGTATTTTCTCATAAAAGAAAAGGATCCAACAAAAATATCTCAGATATTGGTTATATTATATTCACAAAATGTTCATAATCACGAAAAAATGTCAGTATTGTACAGAGACACTTTGATGCTGGACAGCTCCACCACAAGAAGATTGATGTTCAAGGTTTCTGCAAAACACTCACCTGAGGATGACTTGTGACAATGTGAAGGCGATACCAGTATCGGCAATACAGTTCTCTGAATGTAAAGTAAAGGTGTACTGGGTCTTCATACAGACAACTAAGAGGTGCCGCTGGAATAATTTTGTACATGGTTATCACAGGATTTAATAAAACTTTCAGTAAACTATAAATATAAACAGCAATTCAGACCTACAGCTGGAGCTACATTCTTTTCTTTTTTTAATGATATTTGAGAAGCTTTAAGATATGTTAAGCAATAGATTTATAATTATCATTTTGCAACTCCCTTCCTATTTTCTTTTCTATCGCCGCTGAAATTAAAGCAATTAGATATCAAAGTCCTACAAAACCTTGAAAATTGATTTCTCCATAAAAGTAAAAACGTTGTTCATTAACATATTAAAAGAATTTACAGGCCACCTCAACAAAAGTTATTGAAATCGTTTACTTGTCTACCAAAGAACAGCATGATGAAATTCAATAAATTCTTAAACTACAGCAGCATATATATCTTCGTTCCCTTCACTTTTACCTCAAAATTTTCACTGATTATTACCTTGGATTTACAGACTGTCAATATCTTAAGTCTTCGTCCTAATCCCAATTTTCCCTCAAAACAATGTTCAGCTTCCATGAACCGTCTCTATAAGTCAGCTACCCTGTTATGCTTCCCTTCATTCTTTCAAATAAGCAGAGTTACAGGACTTTCACCCTGATTTCCCGTGGAAAGATGACTTCAAAACCTGAAATTGTTAGCTGGTCACCCTACTGCCAAAGTTATTTCTGATATACCTTGGTTTGACTAGTCCTGTTCTTCAGCTATGCCAAACTTTTCTCACCAATAAACAGTAAGGTTCAATAAAAAAAAAAATAAATTTGGAACTTCAACCTCTTGAGCGCACACAACGAATTATTTGACAAATACGGTTGTCTGGGAGACCTAACATCACAGGCAAACGTTTACATTAGACTTTTGATCCTGTTAAGGGTGAGAAACTGTCACAGTATTTTCACAACCAGAACAAGCCCAAGTGTATGAACGTAAGATTTTAATTAAATATGATGATTTAACGTCCTTACCATACATTGTAAAACCATGAAATGGTATGACTCCACTGGGAGGATAGGCCACCATGGTTTCTGGAGATGGAGTTTGGCCTCGGGCAACTGACAGTGGCGGTGAAGCACTGCTGTGCCCAAAGTGACTCAACACTTCGGTATCCCTAAAGAAGCACAACAATACCTGAAGAATGAAAGAAAAGTCAAGACCATTGTATGCTGTATAACTAGCACGTCATTTATAATTAGCAATGAATAAATATATTTACTTCTGTGCAAAGCATTCTATGTACTGTATGTCTACATTATTCTATGTACTGTATGTATATATTATATACATATATATATATATATATATATATATATATATATATATATATATATATATATATTATATATATATATATATATATATATATATATATATATATATATAAATTTCAAAATGAAGCCTTTTCCACTGACAGGAGGTAGCTCACAAGAAAAGAAAAGACAACAACCACTGCCACACTCATAGTTTAAATGCTAAAATGTGAATAAACCCCAATGCAAGAAACTTCCACAACATTAGCAGTTCCTTATACAGTGACACAGAAGGATCATCACCAAGGCATTAAATATCATACAAACAAAAACCATTAACCTCTATCTTTCACACACTCTCTCGCTTCCTGGTTGTTAAGCCCTTCCTAGGTGTTCCTCTCCTCTTTCCCAACACATCTGAGCTATACACTCTTTTCACCAACCTATCTTCTACCCTTGACTAAACTTTTAACTTTATATTTTCATGTCACCCAAATAAGCCATACAATTCCTCTAAACAGCTTTGACTTTTTTTATTTACTTTTCATTTGAACACAAAATTGACACTTCACTTCAATAAAGGAGAGTTGGATCAACAATCCCTTTATACATTCCAACCTTTCCTTCCATAAAGACTTCAGACTTCCTCCTAATTTTTGGCATAAATCTTAGTACACGCCTTGCTTCACCTATTCTGTGACTCGCTTCTTCTCTCATCTTACTATCACCAGAGATAAATATATTTACTCCTAAATGCTTACAAAAATATAAGGCTTCCATTCCCTTTTATCACAGTCTCTATTTCATCGTTCACTAAATTGGCTCAATTCTAGCTGTTCCTAACTGTCTGCCCGACTACTGATCTTCGTTCTTAGCTTCTGCTCAAACAGACATCGCGTTTTATCCGTCCCAGGCGTTTGGACGTTAACTCATCCTTCCATCTGTTTACAAACACTAACATTCTCTTAACTTCCACCATAAAAACTTACTACTTGTTCCATATTGCCTCTGTCAATTCTATCACACGCTTTCTCTAGGTCAGCCAACCCAGACACAGTCATTCCCTGTCCTCTCCATTCTTGTGCAAACTGATCCCTTTGCCTTTACCTCTCTGTGCCAAAATATCCGCCTCTCCTCTTAAACAAACCAGTTATCAAACATTTTTCCTCTTCTACGCCACATCCACACACACACACACATTCAGAACCACAAGATGAAGGTTTTGTAAAGAAATAGTTCCAAATATGAAATGCAAGTCTGCCTTGAAATGGACTTCAAACTGGTATTATCTGTCTTTCATCAAACTGTGTCTACGGTCCGACACGAAGATACGTTTAGTAATGACAGTTAAAATACTTCAAGTTTCAGTAAAGCTTGATGTTTTCTCAAGGCAGGAACCTTTACTATACCCTTTTCCATGGCTTAAGGCTAACATGAGGGTAGCTCACCCTTCTTAGCTTTTACTCCACTATAATATTCGTATACATTACCTGAAAGAGTATGTCTTCAAAGACAAAGTACTGGTCATCGTTGGAGGCAGTCAGTTGTATGTCCTGTTAGGAAGCAATGGGAAACGTATGGTCTAAAATTTCAGTTTCATTAATAATGTTCATAATGTGAACTCAATCTTAAGGCAATACTTGACTGACAAACTTCCTTAGACAGGAATTTTTGCTTTTGAAAAAGATAATCTAAGAAACCAGGAGTAAACTGAATACAAATACTGTCAATAATAGAGGTAAACAAATGATTACCAACTAAAACTAATAACAAACTACTTTCAATCAGTGTACTTTAAGAGTGGTTCTCACTTTGTATGAGATTTTCTTAATACTCTCACTTATTTTATTTTAGCTTTACTTGACGAGTGACCCTCACTTACTTTCATGATAAGTTTGTCGACCAGTAGATCATGCTGCAGTACTGCCTTCATCAGCTCATCGAAATATTTATAATGCTGAAGAAATAAATGCTCGGTGTCAGTCTCTGTCTGGTTTACAGACAGTCATTATCAAAATGAGGTCATGCATAATTCACGAGATCTATACAGTAATTAAGAAATCAGCTTCCTCTTGCTTTTGTAGAGAAAAAAATTAAAGCCATTTCCCAAAATAGAGTCATATAGCGTATATAAATGTAATCCTAATTTTAATTTAATTGGATCGTTTCTTAGTACTGAATATGAATGTAATACACATCCTTTTACGCAAATGTTTCACCATACTTCAGCTCTCTTGTTGTATCTGGGATAAATATAAAAAAATTACTGACAAGTATGGATAAAATCAAAGGCTGTTATAAAGATAATTCACTGTGAAGAATACAAATATTAATAGCAAAATATTCAATGCCTCTTCAAGAGATGCAGGTCCTGTGATAGATGATCTTTTCTTCGCATGATGGAAACATAAATGGAATCATTAGACGAATAGTGGAAACCTGAGCAAGTAGGTGAGATGACATATTCATATTCCAGTTGATTTGGAAGTTTCAATTAATTAATAAGTGGCCCTCACCTTTTCCGTGATCTCCAGTCCTAACACTTGGTGCCATAAGACCGCACGTAGACCTGGAGGACAGCCGGTTTTGCAAAATTCTTTACTCAAGGGTCCATGGTTTCTCTCAACAACTGCACTCGAAGAGGACGATGTGATAAAAGTGAATATCAATCTAACTTAAGTTGTCAATTAAATTTTTATTACTTGTTATTATTATTAAAGTAGTTTAACCAGACCACTGAGCTGACTTTATTACATGTGACATATATGGTTCAATTCACCTAACTTTGCAGATTATGGACGTTTCCATGTTTTATCAAGCACGCCATAAAACAAGAATGCTAGGGTTTATTCAAACATGCTACACTTTTATGAAGCGCAACCAGATGCTATTATACAGTCGAAGAACCTATACTAATCATAAACCATGTACTTTGCACTACTGTACTAACCTTTCTGGCCAATGATGATCCTTTCTTCAGCTAATGTGAGGTTAGGCTTGTGTTCTCCAGGAACAGTCTCATCTAATCCTGTGTGCTTACAGCAGCATGCTAATTCACCATACAACTCAACCTGTGGAAAAAATATTACAGCATTACAGCACCTATGTCTCGACCCTTCAAGGCCCTCCTTATAGCTAGTGCTACGTCTCACTTGCGTACTTCGCCTCCTTAAATCTAATTCCCTTAATAAAAATCTGCAACCTAATCTTCCTGTTATCCTTATCTTTATTAAGTAATTTAACCAGACCACTAAATCTGGTTAACTTATTAATGAAAACGATAAGATAAAGATTGCGTTACAAATTTTAACCAAAAGAATTTAATTAGGCAGTGTCTGAAAGCATGCTGAAAAGATTTGCTATGGTATTTATACAGAATGCATCATGATGACAAGGGATTCACTTGCAAAAATCCAGAGAAGTGGTGAAGAAGCTCCTCCTCATGGCACAACTGAGTAACAAATGCTCATTAAGATATTTAATGCATTATCCAGCTTTGTTTACTAAGCTATACAAATTTTGTCTGGGGGATCAGGTTTTCCCAATGTTCTGTATACATACTAAATTCTACGGACAAAATTCTCTAAATTTTGTGTTAACATATCAAGTGTTTCTGATGTATCAGAACAGTAACATTGCATCTCATTCTATGACAAGCAATATTATTTTCGAAAGACCCCATAAGCTTTTAAGGCATAACTAAGTTCTCTACAAATGTTTCTGATGTTAACATCTCATTCTATCAAGTGCTTTTAAGGCATAAGATGTGAAAATCAGAACAGAAAAATCTATGGGAGCATCGTGTCACCGGTGAAATTCCATTACAGCATGAATTTCTAGGTATAAAATATTAGATTACCAGAGAAAAACCCTACCCCAAGTCGAGCGTCTTCTAGGAAGGCGGTATAAGGAAGTAGTGTACCACGGAAACAACGAAAGATCTCTCTTATCAAAACCCCGGAAAAAACACTACACTGAACACCCGCCAGGAGGAAAGCGCCACCTACCTCAATTAAAAAAATTGGAAAAAATTAATTGATAAAATTGTGGAGTACAACATATTTTCCGCGATTGCTCAAATTTCAATCGACGGCGAATGACAACTGTTGGACAATAATCACTGAGCGTAATTTTGTCAGAAACTTCAACATTTTCAGTCTACCGAATCATACCATTTTTACGAATTGGTGATTCAGTATATAAATTCTGATTAATCTTATTGTAAAATTAGGATACTTTAAGACCTTTGAACAAGCCACCTGAGGGCTCAGTGGTCTCGTTAAACTATCTTTAATAACTATTAACAGTGAGTAAAAGTGGGAAATGTAATGTTTGCAGGAATGGGAACCAATGACGTGTACAGATGACTAAAGCTTCTTGTTTAACCAAACCCTAATGAGGCCAGACAAAAAAATCGAGGGGATAAAGAAGAGCATAACTCACATCGCACTGAAACATGAAATTCTGAATTCCTCTCAGGGAGTATGTGGATGAAGACATTACCAAAAAAACTATCTTTTAAATACAGGGACCAACAGGAAGCCAACTAAATACCCTTATCCAGCCTTATAATAACAAGGGGAAAGAGAAGAAGGGTAGGGCTTAACCCCCAAAAGGGTGATCGACTGCCTCTTAAAGGCTCTTTCATCTTCTGAACTCTGCATGTGTGCAATTTACCCATCAGAAACCGAGCAATAAAACTGATTACAATGAGAAGTAGCCATTTATAATAAGAAAACTGCATGCCGCATTGTCGTATTTCTAAACATGAGGACCACTTTTAGGTTTTGAGTATACACTTGGTCCCCTTGGCAAATTTTTTCAGACTTACCAGAGCTTTAATATCCTTTACCCTCAGCGGAAGTTGGATGCTACCCCATAGGTTCTCCTCCCTACAAAATGAAAATATAATCACTATTTAGAAACAATTATAAATGTGTTATCTAGAATTTGAAGCAGACAGTTCAGAGTTTTCTATTATTTTCAGTGATGAGCTGCTCAAAAATATTACGTATTCACCTCTTGTATCTACAGTGATTCTCTGACATTGCATTAGAAAATTCAGCCCTTAATTTGTTCCTTTGTTATTACAGTACACTAGTTAAGCTACAATTTAACATGAACTTATCTTTGTATTGACAAATGCTTCATGAAATGGTTGTAATACAGTCTAGTAAGGTACACACAAATATCAAGAATCGTTTCATGGTGCTTACACTGTTTCGTCGTAGTTCTGATTCCTCAAATTGCAGAGGACCTCCAAGAAATCTTTAGGTGCATACACAGGCCGTATCATGGACAGATCTGTTATACAAAAACAAGAAAGTTCACTATAACATTTGAACCTTATCAGCCTCATACTGAGCCGCAAGTAGAATCTATAATGTCGAACTGATTCTTTCGCTTTTCCTAAGGAAAGAACTGCGATTTTGTATACTTTCTTCTTCTATCTTACTTTAAGTAATGCATCTGGGTAATTTAAATTTTGTAAAGAATTTATATTTCATTTTCAGATGGTAAAATTTGTATGTACAGGCCTTTGGGCTATAAATGCAGGCATAATGTTGGAGGGGCGATTATATGCACTCTTTTGCAATCTCCTAACCATCACTATCCCTGCCCTCTCTTTCACCACCTAATCATTTAGATGTTGCTACATTGGTGATTGTTTTTGTGGTAAAGGTGGTTTCAATAAAGGCCTTAAAACACTACCAGGTCCTAAGACCATGTCCTCTATTGTCAGACCATATGTCAACCTTGGCTTTGCTCATAATACCGTAGCTCGTATACTGTTAAGTGTTGATAATTTACTTGAGTGCATATTGCAATTTGCCTCTTCTCCCTGATCTTACTATTACCCTACATTTATCACTATTATTCTTCCTCTGTCCCTTACAATTCTATTTAATAATTTTACTGTACGGTACTTGCCTAAATCATTTTTACTATGCATATATATATATATATATATATATATATATATATATATATATATATATATATATATATATATATATATATATATATATATATATATATATATATATATATATATATATATATATATATATATATATATATATATATAACATATAACAAGGAAATGTAGGTTAAGCAGAAACAGAATATGAAAAGTGTGAAATATTAAAATTATTAAGCATGATCTACAACAGTACAACACTTCAGAAAATGAAAGCAGTCAGGTAAACTATCAGACTGAATTAGATTAAATATATAATCATATATGTGTATGCTTGATTTTACTAATAAAGATCCTTTTATTAATCCAGGAATGCTTTAGCCCTGAGTCTGCCTTTCAAATTTATTTTTAGAATTGATTCTCATGCTTTTGTGAAAAATCCCAAATGTTTCTTATCTGTAGTGTTACTGTATATTTCATTTATTATCCTGAAACTGAAGACTAACACGCCCTTTCATTTTTCAATCTTCTTTATTCTTATCCGCAACATGACTCAACAACTTGATGGTAAATCACCATCGGTGAACAAATTATCATTCAGTAGTCTGTTCTTTGTAAACAGGGAAAATGCCTTAGGAATCATATCTGGTTCTCCGGGTAGATAATACATTATCATTCAGCTACCAACAATATCTCTAATTTCTACTAAAGAAAGGGCCTTATTATACAGGTTCCCAAATACAGTACCTGAAGTTCATGAGATCAGTAGCCTCCTGTTCTGAAAAAACTGTTATTACTGGAATTTCCTAGCTGCTGATAATTTTATCTTTATTAATCAGTCATTAATCTCCCTTTACTTTACAGGCAAATCCTTGAGTTTTATTTGTTAGGAGACAAATAGATCAACAAATCTACTTAAGATTTGTGATGGAACATGTTTGCATGCCTCGTCCTGTAGTTTCTCATCCGATAATTATACAGTAGTCTCTCTCTTATCCACATTAATAGAGCCAAGGCCCTGCCAAATAATGGAAATTTCCTGATATGGTGCAAAAACACTCTACTGATGTAAAACAAAATATACTATATATTCTCACCCAGTGAAAATAAATAAAACCACTTTTTCTCTGTCACACAACACACAATATGGTAGGTGTACTATTCATTCACTACCATATAACACGGGTATCACACAGTTTTTCCTATTTTGCCTTAACAATATTGTAAACATTAACATTTGAAAATACATTTTTAAAAAATTAGCGAACCTCTTCTTTCCTCTTATATGCAACACACAATACGGAAACTGTACTGTATGTACAGTACATTAATGTATAACATGGGTTTTACTTCGTCTCTCCTATTTTGCCTAAACACAATAAAAAATTTAACATTAAAAATAAAAACAAAACTCTTTCTCTCTCACTTACTTGCTTGCACTGCCAAAACTGCTTACAACAGCCAGACTTTTAAAACCTTGTCAGGTTTACAAGGCCTCCTCCTCCTCCTCCTTCTCCCACTCCTCCAGCTCAACTGTGTCACCAAGACCAGCATTTTCTGCCTCCAGCGCTTCTTGTGACTCCCCAGAAACCTTAAGCAGTGAAGTGGCCAGAAGAAGGTCGTATTCGTTGAAATGCAGCAGCGATACATCAGATGCTTGGCTGAACAAATCCCACACATCAACAAATGGAACCGGAGTGCTCACCTGCGTTTCTGTGCTGAAGAAGAAGTTGATGGCAACGGGCTTGGGTGTACAGGTTTTTGGGATCTGAAGAAGCTGTTGAGAGCACTCTGACGATATGAACTGCGATTCTGCTCTGCAATGTGTTCACCGCATTTCTCGAACATCTGCAGTCAAGTCCAAGGCCCTAGAGAAATCTCTACGGTCAAAGTTGGGATTCTCCATATGTTGATAAACAGATCGAAGACCATCCGAATAGTTTTATACAAGAGCAATGGTTATGAAACAGCCTTGTCATCATTGTGGTCATCATCTTCATGGATTTCCTCCTCACCAGCAGCAACCGCAACAACCTCGCTGTCAGATAACAGTTGACAGCCAGGGTCGCCATTATCATTATCCAGCCACTCATCCCTCCCTTCACGAGTGTAGCACAGAATTCATCGACTTTGAACCCACGGAAGTCCATCATACCTTCCTCTCCCTTCAGGATACGATTCCAAGTACTTTAGAAAATTCTCCAGTGTCCATTCCCTGATGTATCCAAGCCTTGCTCTTTCCCCTCCTAGTCCTTAAGTACTATGATCACCTCCCCCATGAACTTCCTCTGTTTTTGTTGTTTCGTTACAGCAATAACACACTGGTCCATTGGGTGAATGAAAACAGTTGTATTAGGAGGCAAAAACATGACCCCAATGTGACTTTCGTCACTAACTGGGTTGTGGTAGGATGTGCAGACACATTGTCCATGAGAACCAAAGTCTTCATCAAATATCTAGCAATGCCAAGGTCCTGTGTCTGATGGTGGACAATCTCCTTACAAAAGTGACTATGGAACCAGACAATCTTGGAGGTGAACCAAGCCTTCGTCAAATGATACCACATGACTGGGAGTTTATCCAACAACCCAAGCAGGGCACATGGTTGCTTGTCTTGCTCAACTATCATTGGTTTGCAATGATGGTTACCAGAAGCATCTACACATAGCAAAGCAGAAAGGCATTGCTGGGAAGCTTTTGATTAAGTAAACTCTTATTCTTCTCATCAGCCAAGGTATTAGAGGGTAAGAAGCGACAGAATGGACCAGTTTCAGCAGTATTGTAGATTTGACCCAAAACATGGCCTTATTTTTTAAAATAAACTTTGCAACGTCTACAGAAAATTCCATTGCTCATCCTCCTCAAAGCATCTGAGTCTCCTTGTTAGAAAGCCCATGCTCAATCTTGAAACAAAACAGCCAACCTTTGGATGCCTTAAAATCTTCAACTGATGCCAGCCTGCAAACTTGTAGCTGCAGCCTTCAACTCAGCAGCGCACACATGCATGCCAGCTGTCCTTTGCTGACAAAACCAGATCAAGGTCGACTGTTCAATCTCTTCATGACAGGGTTTTGCTACTACCCTGCAGGCCTGGCTTCTCCACATCTTCCATTAGTCCGATGCATGCTTCTTCAGCTTGTCCTTGGCATTCTTCATTTCCTGCAAGGTTCACCCGGCAATGCTATATTCCTGCATTGTATGTTCCATAGACAAGCCTGCCTAAATTCTCCTGACAGTTTCAAGCTCCTAATGAAAGGTCACACCTTCCTCACCCTTTTAGAATGAGGTGGGGCCATACGCAAATACACAGCACCACACACAGCAACAACAGCACTTGCAATGCTGCAGGCACCGAAACAAAAGCAACAGAATTAGGGGAAAGCATCGCGACAATCACAGCACCCACTGAATGCACAAATACTGAGAACTGATGCAGAACTGGACAAAGAAGTGTGCTTTGCTACCAAATTCATTGATATTCTTTAAATGTAGCCATTTAGAGAAGGGAATTTTTATGTTATCATGATGCATATTCAGTCAGCCAATTCAAAACCAAAAAAGGGCAATGACATGTAATGACGTTTCCATTTCCACAAACAGCGGGAAAGCTTACAAAACACACGTGCTTGCCCATCCTTGCATCTTCTACAGTAAACTACAGAACTGATGAGTATCCATATCAGCCAATTAAAGGCAAAATTCAAAATGATATTAGACGATGTGTCAAGTGATACCGAGCTTTTAAGCCAATAACGTTTGCAAAAGCTCTCTCAAATTGAACACACTCCTTCCCTTCCCTTCCCCACCCATCCTGCACAAACTTCCTGTCCACTCCCACCTGGAAACTTGTTCCCTGCTCCCTGTCCCTCCCCCCATAACCCTTTCTCAGCCTGTTTGTCCTAGTAAGCAGCATTACCAAGACTTCGTTCTGCCTATCCAGTGTTGCATTTTTCTATTTTTGCATATTGCACATATACAATATACATATATATAAAGCAGTGCTGGGGCCCTGCAGATAGTGTCGAGTGACAGATAAGGTGAGTGCAGATAATCGAGGGATTACTGTATTCAAGATGCATGCCTTATCTAAGTGAAACCCTTTGGATACAAAAATATGTATTAATAATGATATCGGCCCTGGTATGTTTGGTAATATTGTGAATATATATATATATATATATATATATATATATATGTAATTCTAATAGCCACAATATCTTAACTTCGCTAATTCTCGCGCTTTTTGGATATGCTTGTAATAGCCGATATATATGATATATATATGCCCATAGCCACGATAGGCTATATTCTCCCTTGAATGCTTGCAGTTATATATATATATATATATATTTTTACATATGTGTCTGGTAAAAGTGACCAGTAGATTCTGCATATATATATATATATATATATATATATATATATATATATATATATATAATATATATATTTTTTTTTTTTTTTGCTACACTGCAAACGTGCCCAGGTCATAAATGCTAAAAATGAGCATTTTCACAGGGAGCTCATGATAACATGGATATTCAAAAGAAAATTAAACAAGAAACTAAGATCTACCACACCTATCTTTCTATGAGAGTAGCAAATACAAAACACTTACAGTCTTTCCAAAATCAGTTTCAAGATTTTCCTTCTTCTTTAAGGTCAAAAAGACCTTCATTAGTTGAGCCATGGATGAATTATATATCCTGAAAACATTATGGCAACCTGGACATTCAACAACCTCAGCACCATTTCTTACCTTTGGACAAAGTGGCTTCAAATCATACCATTTCAGATATACACCTAACCTATATCAAGGAATGAGATATGGTACTCAGTACCATACGGGATGGAAATAAATGTGCAGTAACTAAGAAGATAACAAGCAACGATTGGGATACTTACCTATAAAAATTATTCAGACGTTAAAAAAAAATTCGAGTAAACAAGATAGTAACTTTCGTGAGAATTAAAACTCGTATATTATCCAAAGCACTTGTAATGCAGCTACTGTATTAGAAATATCAATTCCTCAATTAAAATTACCCTTTGCCTGAGTTATTTGTTTCGTTGTTAAACTATTTTGCCCTACTTTTATGTTGAAACGTCTTTAGTTAACCAATGTTTATACGAGAGTAATAAATTTCAACTCGTAATATCTTTCAATAAATCTTACAATTCAAGCTTGGACCCTACTTTAACAGCAGTAAATGAAAAATTGGCAACGGAGACCCTGAATTCTTTCTTTCTACCTTAAATATTAAAATTCTGCTCGGCATTAAAAATTTAACAAGGTTGGCAGAGGGAAGCAACAAAAATACGTGAGAAAATACTTGTATTTTATTTTTGTAGCTGGTGCAAATGTTTACTGTCACTTGATGGTTAGTTTTGTGAAGTGCTTAAACAAACTTTACAGTAACAGCAACATATGTAAGAAGAAGTGTATTTCAGTCCTTGCTACAAATAGCCCAGAAGGACAAGAACTGAGAGTGGTTGTCCACTAGTTAGGTCCTTACTACAGCCAGCACAGGACCCAATCTAGTCCAAATAATCTATGCTAACAAAAGTTAGTTGTTGAGTTCTGAAGGGTTTGATTTGATTTCAGGCAAATCTTATGTGTACATCAGTATTAGATAGGGTCTGTAATGAAACTACAAACAGAGTAGCTGTTGGTGAGCAAATATGATTGTGACAGTGTGCTTTTAAATTTTGTCTTGTGCACATCAGTCTTGACAAAAAAGAAACTACAGTAATGGTTGTCTGATATGAAAAGGTCGTCTTACTTGTGATGCCATAAGTGATAAAACTCCAATCCCCTGCAACAGAATTGTATTGAAAGCTGTAGTAAGGAATACGAAATATTCAAGAAGTTTTATTTATACTCACACCGTTAAATCTCAGGGTTCTTTTTTAAAATGAATACATTATTTACTATTTACACACAATATATCTCAGTTTAAAAAAGGTTATGTTTTACAGAGTAGTTAAAAAATAATTTTATTTACTCTACCTTTAAACGAGCTGTGAACCTTATTTCAATAATCTACATACCAAAGTCGTACTAGGTCGTGGCAATTATTCACAAAATCAAGCAAGTAAATTATTAATGAAGCGAGGGAAGCAAGCACTGTAGTGAGTGTAATGAAAATACTACTCTAATAAGTGGTGGTATTTAAAAATACACCTAAGCGAAATCTACTGTCGCCTAATTTATGAAAAATAGAAGAAACAATCACTGTATCGGTGTAGATTGATAATGTACTACATTACTTCCCAAGGATCCGTAAAATTTTTTTTATAGTTCATCTGCCTTATCCTAAGCAGTTTGGAATCATAATATGGATGAGTTCCGCTTGAGGAAAGTTAGTGCTTTCGGCACTTTTTCGTTTATCTTTACCCAACAAAATGTCATTTTTGCATCGTTTAATACTCTCGAAAGAAGCAGATCTGTCTCTGAAATACCTTTTGCCATCACAGATTGAGTGCTGCAGTGTAGTAATTCAAAGTAATGGGGTTATTCCCACATATAGTAATTTTGTGGGTATGCATATTGTCAGAAAGAAGTGCAGTAAGAGATAGATATCTTAGCATCGCTCTTAAGGTTCTTTTTAAATGTAACAGAAAAGATTTGGTTGTTAGAAATCAGAACAGTGGTCACAGGCGAAGAGCCGGTAAATTCCGACTCAAAATAAGTTGGTATTTGTCAATGTATCTGAAAGTGTATCTAATAAGTATGCAGAAAGGTAAAGATTACAGCGGTACAAGATTATTACATATACTCTACGAGAAAATGCTTACTTGTTATACCATAAGTGACAAAACTCCACTCCCCTGGAAATCAATCAAGTACCTATTGAATTTACACTTGGTCAGAGATTTACAAGCTGCTATGCAGACCTGCTGGTAGGTCAACATTCATTTCTTATTGTAATGTATTAAGATATTGTGATCAATTACAAAAATTACATTATTAAGCAATCCCAAATTGGAACGAAGAATGTTCACTGATGAAGTTCTAAGATTATAATTTACTATTCTTTACTCATGTTAAAATCACGTTAATTTGGTTAATGTTGAAAGCCGGAACAAAAGAGAAAAAGAGGAGGTATATGAAATGCCTGAGCTTCAAAGTTCACAGTTTGTAAAAGGAAATTCAAAGATGGAGGACAGGAGGTTATACCTCATAGATGAATTGTGTCGAATGAATAAACAAATCACATGTAATGAGAAGTTTTGAGCCTGTCTTACGTTACTATAATAATTGTCTTGTTACTATAATAATAAGTGTTTTAGAATAATTTGCATTAATTTCAATGTACAGTGTTCCTCTCTCTCTCTCTCTCTCTCTCTCTCTCTCTCTCTCTCTCTCTCTCTCTCTCTCTCTCTCTCTCTTGCAAAATGGACAAAATAACAATAATTATGTGACAGAATGCTACAGACTAGGGAGGTATAAGGGAAAAACCATAGCAACAAGGAGAAGTCTAGTGCAAGCTGCAGTAGGCCACAATAAGGCCCGAGAGCCACTGGAGTAACATTACGAGAGAATCACTGCTGGGCTAAACAAAGAACAAATGGTAAACTACAGTCGGTTTTTAGCGTTAAGTGAACTTTGGTGTATGTGTAGAAAGAGGAAAATCCAAGAGCCATTACCTGAAAAGAAACTGAAGACCACAGAAGAAACGTTAGCTACAGTATTACACGGATGAGGTGTTGCATGACAATGACTACAGTATAATGTGTGCATTATTTATCTGTCGACTGCAGGAATATTGCGTTTGTGAATTGTTAAACAAATAGTTTCTGTATCACGTCTGTGTACTAATGAACAAGCATTTGCATAATTAGTGTCACTGGGAATTACTGATCACGCGCTTGCACGTATGATATTTAACATGCACTGCTGATCATATGTTTGCATCTATAATGTCTGTAAATATTATTCAGCAAACGTTTGCATTTTGTTTTGCCTATGTAATACTGAAACAACGTTTGCCCACATAATGTCAATGTATTATTGATCAAATGTTTGTACGTACGATAATCATAAATAATAGATCAAACAGTTGCTGTCAGATGCCAGCATGCACTGTTAATCAATCGTCTGTAAACACTGGAGAAATGTGCTCACCGGATTCATCGGTGGAGAGGTTTGCCCAACGCTCAGCCAGGTCTTCTCTCTCTTGTTTGGTTCTTCGACGAGCCAGAGGGACACCCAATTCAGAGGCCATACTGTTGACGCACTTCACCAGGCGACGTTCCCAAGAGCTCTGCGGAATGAAACGTCTTCTTCACTGATGGCATGAAAGGGCTATTTGTCTAGCAATCTGCACGGTAATAATAAATTAGTAGGTGTAGGTCAGAATGTATTTCTATAGGACAAGACTGAAATTTATTTTATTGTATTTTTTTTTATCAAGAAACTCCACTGATTTCCAAGTGTCATCAGTTATCTGAATGCGGAAAACTTTCTTGTCATTATGTTCATAGCCCAGCCTCCTATTAGATTTCTGGATCCCAGTCATATTCTAAAATAGCTTAATGATGCATTACCCTCTTTTAAAAGTACATTTTGCTCTCTCCCTACTTCTACATCCTTTTCTTATGGAAAATGGTCAGAGGAGTTTTAGGAACCAATCTTTTGCCAAAATCGTTTTTATCAACAATTTATTCCTTGTAACACACAAAAAAAAAAGAAAATCCAGAAAGCTGAAGCCTCTATTTTACTGACTTTACATTACAGGTCTAACTTAAAATCTGAAAAGCTCAGAGGGCCACTTCAGTACAGCACCTCCACGGAAAATTGTCCCTGGATCCAAGGAGGATTTTCTTTTGCTGATCTCTTTCACAAGGACCAATTAAGTCACGGAGGTTCAAGCTTGTGTGACGTCACTTGAACGAACGTATTCAACTTCAAATCATCACATATCCAGAGGAAAAAATACTTGAAACTTGAGCAGTTCTGAAGATGAGATGCTAAAAGATACCTGAAAAACATCCTCAAGATACTGCCTAGTTCTCCACTTTCCCTTCCCATTAATCTTGAAAGGATTTTCTTCTGACCTACTGCCAGCAGGTGTAACTCATCAGCTAGAATAACTTCCTTTCAACCTGTTTAGTACCTACAAATCCCTCTTCTGTAAAACTCTGGTAACCATCTTTGGGGCAGTTATTTGTTCTGACGCTCACTTGTGTAACAGAGCCAGTAATGCAACTTTAATGATGCAAGCATTAGTGCCGTAGATTTATCTAACTCTTATTTTCCTTAAGTACGTATGAATTTTTTGTTATTTTATTTATCCTTACTTCTTTGTTATTCTCTCCTCCATTTTTTTACATGCAGACACTAGATTGAGAAACTTGCTTTGCAAGTCCATGGTCCTTAAATATTGTTTCTTAAGATCTTTTTCAAAAATTATTCATAACAATAATTGTGACCATGATCCCACCTGAGCTTTCCTGACGTAGGCCAAAGGCTCCTTAAGGACATGGACAGGTGTGTCGGGGTTGGACAGTAAAGTAGGCTGTACGTGCATGAGGCGATAGAGAGCGTTCCTGAGTCTCGTGTCCAGCCAGCTCCCCTGAGTCCACTCGTAACACTCGGAAGCGAATTTTTCGGTGCTCAGATTCTGCGTCGCCATTGTGGTCTGAAATGATAAAATTAGTAGGTCATGGGGAAAGGTGTTAATGCTGTTCTTTATCTCTTTTACTCTCATTAGCATTTGTTTTGTTCTTTTTCTTCCGCTTGGCGGAGTGTGGCTGTCTTTGAATGTTGATCATTTGTGAAATTCTCGTTTATCCAACAGGGCCTATACATGATTTTCTTTATTTTCATTCAGACTTACATACATACATAGATGCAAACACTAATGAACGCTGTATATGTATCGTTGATAGACCTATATCTGGAAGGTACACACGCAATTGTATTGCACTCCTCTAATATGTTATATTGGTATCGTATTGTAATTTCGTTATTATAGTGTCTATCAAAACTTTCAGTCAATCTTCTTGCTCTCCTAGTTTACATAAGTGCTTAGGAATTCTTTAGCTTATCAGTCAAGCTGATTACCTGTTATACCTTAAACCAGGATAGCAAAATACACACCTCAGCATCAGACTCAGTTTGGAAAACTTAGATTCAGTTCATCGTGAAGGACTCAGAATCTGTACCGAGTATTCAAGTCCTCTCAAAATAAGTCCGTACAAATGTAATCAAGATTCATGCAGGCGACTAGAATCTTCAACTCTTTCAGAGTACCTAGTAATTAAAGCGTTAGGAAACTGCAATATATTTCAAAAACACCTAAAATATTCATTAAGAACAAACCTTGGAACTAGACCTGTGAGAGTTATGAATGTTAAATCAGTGGTCTGGTTAAACTGTTTAGGAATAATGATAATCTGTGCAGCCTAATAAGACATGAGATGCGTATTTATATTTTTCCTGATAATGTTGTCAACATTTTATTTTTCCCTGGTAACAAAAATAAGACTATCATTTTTTGAGCATTTAAGTTAAAGTTTTTTTTATTATGAAAATAAACCGTAATTTGGGAAATACAACACACTGACGACAGAAAAACCAAGTCTTCCTTTTACCATCATTTGACGTCAGCACTGCAATTATCCTTACAGGCTAATTGGGTCTATATAAGATTTGCTTGAGTGACTACCACGAATGCCAGTGGCACATAACCTCTCATATCCTCCTTTGGGACTGGACTAGCAACATCATCCCAAAAATCAATGCTTCAGAACTTGTGCATGGCCTTAAGAGTCTGGTGGATCACATGAGGCCCAAGAAGCCTCGAGGGACTGAGCATTAAATACTTACTTGTACGTCTGCTAAGAAGTCGGCATAAAAGGAGGTGTTCTGCAGTTCCGAGGCCAGTCGATTGACAATGGCCGTGATGTTGGTGCCCATCTCGGTTCGCAACATGGTGATCAGTTCTGCAATAAATATAGTTTTAATCAAAATTTTGGATAACGGGAGAAATTAAAGTTTTCCTAATTAGTTTCAGTTTTGAAGTGTGTAATATTCCTTACGAAGACCTTATCTCATGTAGGTCTTTTGATGTTCAGTTCTATAGTAATCTCTGCAGTATTGTCACCAAAGTGATACGTATTTTATACTAACTTTCTTTGCATCCGCCCTAACAAATTTCCGTTCTGAAATTATAAGAAAAATTCCAAAATCATATCGACCTCTTCCAAAATCTTCCAAATAAATGAAAAATGTTGAATATTTATTTTACAAAGGACGATAAAGTGCTGCTTTTTTTTCAAGATTTAAATCGTACAGGCTCGGTTTTAAGAAACTAGAACGATTACTTGTAATTCTAAAATCATGGAAAAAAAATCATGTCTATACTTTAGAATTTAGGGAATCAAGTACTAAAGTATCCTTAGCTTACCGTACAGTTACAAATTTCTCATAAAATACCATTTCAATCATTTTCATGAAGCTGTGAGGGCAGTTCATCCTGATCTGCTGCTAACTACTTTTCAACGATTCTTTTCTTAATTTTATGGATCCTCTATCAGTGTAACTAAAGTCACATATGAGCCCAATCATTCTCAAGGCTTCATGATACACTTATACATACATTAGGAATCACAAATAAGTGATTAGAAATACGAAGGAAAAAGTCCACAGTGACGCACCACTAACAGCTTTCGTCTATCTGATACCAGAACATAGCTTTTCAGAGCCATTTAAGGAGGTCTAGTGCTCGAGCAGACGAGACTTACTGTACACTGGTATAAAATATACTATATCATACAAAACTGTAGACTCATTTTCCCAAATTATTTCACTAAGTGCTGTACCTGTCCCGTCAAAAATGTTGCCAATATTTAAGCAATTTCGTATCTGTTTCGTATCTATATGGCAATATTATCAAGTTCCGCTGCTCTGCAACTTCTTGTTACATACATAACGCATAACCACATTACACTCCTTACAATTTACATAGAAGGATACTTTTCAGAAGGAACCTATTAACAGACCTAAAGACACTATTATTATTATTATTATTACTATTATTATTATTATTATTATTATTATTATTATTATTATTATTATTATTATTCAGATGACCGCTGTTCTTATGGAACAAGACCACAGGGGTCATTGACTTGAAATTCAAGTTTCCAGAGAATATGGTGTTCATTCGAAAGAAGTAACAGAAGGTAATGGGAAATACAAAAAGAGGAGAGACCGGTCATTGGAAAAACACAAATTAACAAATTAATAAATAAATACATGAATAATGATCACCGTCTAATGTGAAAACCGTTTATAGTCTGAAAGACTTCAAATTGCGTGAAACCGCCTCACATTTGAGTACATTAATTTTTACTTTATGGCACTACCTGTGAAGTTGAGGTGTATTCAAATTTTCAGACCTTTGTCTTGGGCCTTCCATATGAAATCATCTATAATTATCGAAGGTTTCTTGCAAACGTACACACAAAAATTGAGGCTATAAAGTATGTCGAAGTAGATGGAAATAGATATTATCTACACATAATTACATTTAATCTCAATTTTAACTCATACCAGGAAACTTGTCTTCAGAGAGAGAGAGAGATCGGGCCACATCCAACTGGTATTTTGTGACCACGAAAGACCTTGTTATTTAAGCCAACGAAAACTTCACAAGTTCAAAACTGAAACAATTTGGGATTATACGGTGAATTCATTGTTTGAATCTCTCGGTATGACAGTAAATACAAATCAAAGCGTCACGTCCCCTTACATTGTTCAGAGCTAAATCATCTTACATTCTCAGCTGATAGGTCATACTACTGAAAGAGTAACTACGAAACTATTTTTCCTACGTGCTACATTATGGAAGGCATCCCCTGACAGGTAAATGGTATTAAAGATTTTGTAGATTCAACCTAAGCCTAATAAACGTTCACGTGCGGTTTATTTATTTTATATTAGTCATAATTTTAAAAACCTCTTAAAAAAGCCTTCTCGAAGAGCCACTAGTCTTTTAAAAACAAGCAGTAAACGGAACCATTATCTATTATATATACTGCGTCGTCCAAGATAAGGCTTCGTGAATGACAATGTACCTGTAGTGGCTTGCTGAGTAATCATGCAAGTAAATCTTTAGTGACTTCACCTGAATGAGATGTTGGAAAGATGCTTCTTCTTGCGTAGAAAGGTTATTTCTGTCGGTAAAATAACGCCGATGATATATAGCAAATACTATTGGCCTTCACTTCACGGACTGACTTCTATGTGAACATGTGTGCAATGCGTGAGGCTAGTTGTTTACATCGTTGCTAGGCAACGGCACACGAGAAGCCTGTTCAGTATGTTTTATGCGAGACGGAGACGTGCTGTGACAGCTGTTTTTATGAGTCATAAATACTGAAATAATGTTCACAGCTCTACCTTTACGAAAAAAAATAGTTTCTATCCAGGTCATGAAATTATTTTTGTTTTTACATCAAATCTAGAACAACTATTTCAACATTCCTGAAATAAGATAAGGTAATCTTGTTAGGAGTTTAAAGCCAAGGCCGGTGTAAATAAACGAACAAAATGTTTTACCAGAAACGGAACAGTTTCATGGTGTTTTATCCTTCGGGATTTATTCTTAATTACATTGAATCTGAGACTGTTTACATAAGGATACTGGAAAAGGCTACTGTAAGTATATCAGATTAATGAACACCGATTGTTCATCTCAACTATTGTTTCCCTCTCCGTTCGAAATACACTTTTGGATTACATTTATTTTTTTAAAAATCAGGCATTTAAATTATTCGCACTCCGGTTAATCAACTATCACTAGTTAGTTTGGAAATAATTAATGACTAAAACGACCTTCGCTTAAAAGTAGGAAGCTTCTTGACTAAAATAATAATAATAATAATAATAATAATAATAATAATAATAATAATAATAATAATAATAATAATCATCTTATTTTCCATTTGATACAATGGGTATTTAACAATAACAGTGATTATGCGATAACACAATAGTTATAAATTTGTAAATAATTTTCCGATACGTCACCCAGATTAAAATCTTTCATACACTGCCACATACAGTACATTGACTAACAGGTGCTAGAGTGCGCTTTATAATGAAATAAAGAATTATTAAAGTTATATTACATAAAGACTGACTGTACATCTCTAAGTAGCTCAAAGTTAACGTCATTATTCATGCACTGCCAAGCATAAACGCTGCAAAGTACATCACAAAAGTTCACGCATTTCTGAAACTTAAAAATATTTGCAATAATAACTCCAACTTATATTTTACATTGGGATACTAGAAAGTGTACCAACTTAGTAAATAGATTTAAATGTCCTGAAGGGACAGTAAAGATTGATAGACAGAATATAAAATTTAGGCCGAAGGCCAAGCGCTGGGACCTATGAAGCCATTCAGCGCTGAAAGAAAAAGTGAGAGTAAGAGATTTAAAAGGTGTAACAGGAGGAAAACCTCTCAGTCGCACTATTAGACATTGTTAGAAGAGGGTGGAAAGTAAGGAAGAAAGAATATGAATGGAGGTACAGTAAAATGAAAGAAAGGGATTGCAGCTAACGGCCGAAGGGACGCTGCAAAGAACCTCAGGTAATGCCTACAGTGCACCGCATGAGGTGCACTGGCGGCACTATCCCCCTACGGAGGAAGGTAGTGTAAAAGCCCTCAGCAACTGCTATACTGGACGCACTACCATTATACGGCGACTCACAAGCACTCCGAGCATTAGAAGTGCAACGACGAGCACCTTACCTGAATGACGACCGAATCGAAAGTGAGACAGCGACCAATAACAAAACATTACTGATTTCATTTATATTTCTAATGACATATCCAAAATGAGTAAATATTATGCGTATTTCCCCTAACAACATAACTGTTACGGGCTGCTACAGGAGCAAGAACTGGCCAACTCACGGACAGTTTAATTTAATCTAAAAACCTTCTAATTCTGTTCTACAAAGCGACAAAATGCGCGTAATCTTTCATTGTTCCTAAGATGTATGCCTGAGGGGGAAAAAAAGGACTTGTAAATAATTTTAGTATATAAAGAAAATATTATACACACATATATACAGTATATATATATATATATATATATATATATATATATATATATATATATATATATATATATATATATATATATATATACATACACATATTCAGAAATCAGGTCAGAAATGTTAAAGAATCTTCCCGAAGGTAGGCCATAGGATATTACTGTAAATCTCTAACTGTGATTCAACAGTTTAAAAATTCTACAAATCCTTCAAATTATCCATCCCCGTGGACATAATTTCCATGAGATATGTAGACGGTATTTAACTCTCTGGCATTCTAGTTTAGGCGATTTTCCTTAATGTTTCACAAATTAGACAACTTACTACGTAGCATCAAATTCAAAACAGAAAGGGGAACTAACAAAAATGCCTTTTTCAGACGTCTTAAATAGTAGAAACAAAAAATACATGCCTATGGAAAACCCAATTTTCATTATTCTATATTTATGGGCAAATTGTGATATCGAGTGTTAATTCCAAACACGTCATTTTTATGAAGACTGAAACAAAAGCATTTATATGAATCATTGGTGCGAAATCTTAAAAGTGGAAACTGGGAAGCAGTAATGCTATGAAGAAAATAACAATGATTCCTTAGAGTGCAATAATGATATAAGTAAGTCCCCGATTTATAAAACTCACAGCGTAACGGGTGAAGATAAAAGGAATTTGTAAAGAGCTAAAAAGTAAGTTGATATGTAAACAATTAATGACAAAAGACAAACCACGATGCAAATGGAATTCGATGACGTCGTCGCACTGCAGTACAGTACAATCAGAATAACTGGCTTCAAGTCAAATAGCCCAGGATTGGTAAACAGGATACTCTATTAATCCTAGAGTAGCTACACCAAAGAAGTAAAAAATGCGCCGAAGTTTCATCGGCGCAATCAAGTTTTCTGTACAGCCGCTGCAGCGTATAATCAAGGCCACCGAAAATAGATCTATCTTTCGGTGGTCTCGATATAAGGATGTACGAGCCGCGGCCCATGAAACTTTAACTACGGTTTGGTGGTGGCCTAGCTTATATCGTTGCCGAAAGCACGATTATAGCTAACTTTAACCTTAAACAAAACAAAACTACTGAGGCTAGAGGGCTGCAATTGGTATGTTTGATGATTGGAGGGTTGTTGATCATCATACCAATTTGCAGCCCTCTAGCCTCAGTAGTTTTTAAGATCTGAGGGTGGACAGAATAAAGTGCAGACGGACAGACAAAGCCGGCACAATAGTTTTCTTTTACACAAAACTAAAAGGAATTAAAAGCATGTGTTACCATTCAATGGTTGCTGTTCAAGATTTACTTATAATTTTAATCTTATAAAGATACGGTCCCTGCAACTTTATTTTTAACCGTTTTTAAATTACCTTCATGCCATTTTTCTATAAATTGTTATCTATGTAATCCCTTTATGTCAACTGAGCTAAGCATGAGTTAGTGACCTTCAGTGTGAAGTGTGCGTGGAAAGGCCGAGATAGGAATAAATGGGAGTTCTAGGGGAATTGTGTCTGAGAGAGAGAGAGCGCGTTGACACTCCTCTGTATATTATTCATGAGAAATAAACTCAAGCAAAACGTAATCTCACTATCCCTTCACGATCATCCCAGCATATTCACATTTTAACTTGCAATTTATTTTTACGAGCGATTAAGACTCGTTCTCCATCAGCTAAAACAGGTTTAGGCTGCAATTTGTACTTGCAAGACCTTGGATGGGGTCGGATAATAGAATTTAGGCCAATGGCCAGGCACTGGGACCTATAAGGCCATTCACCGCTGATAGGGAAATTGACAGTAGGGAAAACCTCGCAGTTGCACTGTGAAACAATTGTTACAGAGGGTGGTAAGGCAGGTTGGAAGAAAGAGAATATGAACGGAGGCACAGAAAATGGAATGAAAGAGGTTGCAGCTAGCTGCCGAAGGGATGCTGCAAAGAACCTTGAGTAATGCCTACGGTGCACCTTTCAAGACCTTGGGATGTGGTCTCCCAGAAAACTTAGACCATGTATTTAAACTGATACGTAACCATTATTGTTTATAAAATACCCCAACCTCATGACTGATAAAGTGTTCTACAAATATAACCAAATATTCTATCATACCCAAACTTAAGCCTGTAGAGACGTTCATAAAATCGAAATCCCGTCTGGCACTAAAAAGTTAAGCCAGCCTCTGGCACGGACCAATTTTTTTTTTTTTAACCATCCCAGTACCAAATCCCAAAGTCATATGCTTATATAAAATCCTTGTCTCTACTATGGCAGGCCTTGTGCAATATATATGGGATTTTCAGGTCAATCTCTTTCTCAGAGAATTATTCAGCACAAACGTTCAGTCAGATATGGGCATCAAAATTCTGCTATTATCAGTCATAAAAATAATTTGACTCAACATACCAACTAAATCTGTCACACGTTGTTCTCAAGAGTAGCTGTCTGTCCACAGGCCATTTATCAGAAACCATCTTAATCAAACAAATAAACACTATGAATATCTGCCAAGGGTCTTGGAATTCCGATGCCACTGACAACCCACATTTCTACAACAAGTATTAAAGGGGATTGAAGGAGATAATCCTGGGTAAGCCGTCACCTGCTCTCGGCACTATGGCCAGCATTTACATATCTATCTCTGTCATCTATCTACATATATATATATATATATATATATATATATATATATATATATATATATATATATATATATATATATATATATATATATATAAATATTCTGCTGTTCGCCCTCTATGCATTTTATTGTAGAAAAAATACGCGAACAAAGACAAGAAGGTGTCTTTGTATATGCAGGGGTAGGCTGGGTATTTCAAAAAAAAGTAACGTCTTTAGTTAGTATTAGGGGCCTAAACCCATAGGGGGGGGTTTCACCAAGTAACCTCTATTGAAGGTGGTCTTAAAGCTTCCTTTTCCCTGTTCTATGTTCGGCGATATTTTGACAAATTTTCAGACTGCCCTGAGGCATAAAGACATACTGATGCGAAAACAGCCACCCTGTTTTGACCGGTAACGAGTCAGAGAGAAATTTGCGAGCATGCGAGACACACACGTTGTGTATAACTAAATTCTTTGTACTTGCCCTCTTACTGTCTTCATTGATATTAGTGAGCTGAGACAACGGCCAGTTTCAAGACTTCTGATCATCCGTTGTATGCGTAAACAACTTACATCCACGGTAAGTTGGGAAATTTTGTAGAGTTTCGTCGATTTGCTAGTATCTCTTTCTGTATTTCCAGTTCCTTTGTTTTCCCTCTTCGCCACCATCTACGATAACATATGTAACCAATTTACTTTTATGAAGCCTAGAGTAAGAATAATTTATATTGCTTAGCGGCACTCAACTAGTCCCGTGCAGTAATTAGGAATAAGGGAAGGTTAAGTAAGTAATTTTCAGCATTCAGGCAGCCATGTGTCTTGATCCCATTGTTCAGAAGAGGAATAGCCTCTCCCAGTACTAAATTGCGTATGATATAATCCATTGTGTTAAAACCTTATGTGGGGCGATAGTTCATGTAATTTCCTCGCTAACTACATACTCTTTCTTGTCGGTTTTTTTTCTCGACTGGCGACCTTATTCTATTAATAATTGTATGTCTTTGAGGTTACTTTAACTTTCACTGACAGGTTACGTGTGTCCTTGGCACTCAGGGCCTCATAAATTATGTTAATTAATTATTAAACTCATCAGCCAAACCCCCACACATAACAGTGGCGATTTAGCCTAGGATCTAAGTAATTTAGAGAAAAGAATCTGGAGTAAAAATTAATTACACATTAATTCCAAAGAGAAAAGTCAGATATTTAATTTAATGCTATTCTTCCAAACAAGGAGAAAGCACAGGGCATAATAATAAGAATACCAGTTATGATTAAGAAATTAGTGTAGGTAGGAAAGTGCGCACTGAGAGCAGTAGAATTAACAATTTGCAAAAACTAAAAAAGAAGCACTTTTGCCGCATTTGGATACCAAGTGTGCTACATTCCAGCGAAGGTCATGGGCCAAGTTGTTGTCATCATTAATATTTTGCTATTTTCCCCGGCCAAGGATTAATGCATGATATTGATGTTTGAACGAGTTAACTAGTGCACGACAAAGAATGGAGAAAGTGCGCCTAACGTGTCTCTCATAGGTAGGGGACAAAAATTTGCGGAGTTCGTTAAATTTCAAAATCAGTAACCGCGTCCGCTTACGGAGAGCCTCGATCGAGTGTGACGGAGTTAATAAATGTTCATACAGCGGGGAGCATATAAAAAATCTTGCGTCATTAAAATAGCAAACAAACGGCAGTGGTTAATTTCATAATAATTTGCATTTTAAGTAACGTAAATTCAGTCCCGTCAGGACATCACGAATCTATTCCCTTGTCTCGGCAGCGAACGGCATTAGTTCTGCGCGAGAAAGACAATAAAAAGAAAAACAAGCGTAGCATAGTAATTTCGTTTTCCATCTCCTTAACGTAAAATCCTTTGCATTGTCGGTGTATTTAGAGTATATCTGTATTCCTGCATTTGCTTTGTTCGTTTTGTGAGAGGAATTCAAGTGCTTTGTGTAATTCACTTGAGAAAAAAAAGCGCACCTCAAGAATAGTGTATTCATCTGCCGAGGCCGCTTCTAGCCCAGTTGTTTTGAATTTGCTTATGCTAACGGGATTCGCCCAACATCTTGGTTGCCCACTCCCCGTGTCCGCCATCTTAAAACCTTTGTTGTTTTGTCTGTGTGACTCGGGTAGCCCAGTCACTCTTAGCTTCTGCCTCATTGCCACTTTCTGGACTACTGTACATTGTTGTGCGTAGTAATCCCCCTTGCAAAATCTGAGCCAGATAGACTTCAATAGGTAGAGAATAGGACAGGGTTCCATAAAACAGATAAAAACAAGATATAATTTAGTCAGGGAATGATAGGTTTTAGTTAGGAAATATACAGTAACAAGTTCCTATACAAATACCCAATGTAAAAAAATCATATAAAGAAAAGACTTTATAATTGTAATCATAATTTCTCAGTGTAAGACATCCGACTTGGCTACCGGGAAAGCTATGATTGTTAAAAAAAAAAAAAATCCCTAAAAGAGCCAGAGACGACGTATCTTCAACTAAGAACCCTGCCAATATGCACTATACAAATTTTACTTAACTTTTCTCAGGCAGCACAAATTGGCTGGCTGAATATCTCTCTCTCTCTCTCTCTCTCTCTCTCTCTCTCTCTCTCTCTCTCTCTCTCATATATTCAAGTAAGCATTCAATTAACCTAACCGAGTGGACGTGACCCTCTTCATAAGAAAGTTCGGGCCGACACCAGGATAATTGATAACATTAAACCAATATAAAAGAAACAAATCTGTCCCACAAACAGATGAGGACAAGTTAAGATTAATTACAGTTATAAACTGCCGGTCACGAGTGAGGCCTTTTATCTAGACCTAAGCAGACAGTAGCCTTTCTCCCTCTGCATGAGAAGGGGGTTGTAGCACAGCGGGTACTGGGACCAAACACTCATGAGGGCCTTAAAAAAGCAACCACAATTCAATTTTCCTTCCACAGTGCCACTAATCTGAAGCACTGTCATCAACTGAATAGCTTACTTCTCTCTCTCTCTTTTTACCTTCCCTTTCTCTCTCACTCATTTGTTACACTCTGCTGGGTTCCTAGGAAAGCACTGGCACCATAATGCCACCCACCAAGCAAACTAAAAAAAAAAAGGAACAAAAAACCAGACAAAAGGAACACAGAAGAAAGGTCCTTATGGTACCTAACCTGCACCAGTACATAAGGATACTGAGTGTGAGCTTTACACAGCACACCCAACCAAAGTGCCACCTTATTGAAAGGGTGCCACATCACTGAAGGGATATTTCCTCGCTGCCCAAGTTCATCCAGTCGACCCGGATAGACGCCCTTCCCCACCAGAACCATGGCAGCAGAGAATTATAAAGCCCTTCATGGAGCTGGGGACGGCAGCAGGTCTCACTGCATTGGACCTCGCCATGTGGGTCAAGGAACAGATGGATGACTTGGCCAAGCGAGAGAAAGAAGACTCGAACGGCGGAATTATGAAGCCGAACAGAGGGCGTATGAAGCCGAACAGAGGAGTTATGAATAACAGAGGGCGTATGAAGCTGAACAGAGGCAGCTGGAAGACAAAAGAGAAGGGAGAGCGAACTAGCTTTCAAGGAAAAGGAGCTCAAGCTGGAAAGGACGAGAAGAGAAAATGCTGAAGCTATGGCTAGACAGCAAGCCTCCAGCCCCACACCTGCAGCACCAAATGCTCCAATCTCGAGCATCAATTCCCTCGTCCCCAAGTGGACTGAGGACGAGCCAGAAGCATGGCTGGAGGAAATCAAGGCACTATTCGATAACTACAGCACCACCGAGACAGAGAGGGCTTTAGTACTAACCAAGCACATGGAGGGAAAACCTAAGGCAGCTCTTCGCTCACTGGAGAGGAGCCAGAGAGGCAACATGGCTGAAGTTCATAGAGACAGCAGTTCCGAGGTCTTGCCAAGGAAGTCGGCTGGTCGTGGACTGAATGGGCCTGTCACAAGACCCAGTCTGGTACCCGCTGGTTCGACTCCTTGTCTTGCACGTTTCAGGACCTCTTCAATCGGACCATGCTGGAGGACCTTTACCAATGTGGGCCTGGGCCTCTTGCTGTATATCTAAATGATAAGCAGCCCACCACTCTTATGGAAGCCTGCCACATGGCCAATTCATGGGAAACCTCCAACCAGTCCCACAGCACATCTCAGAGACGCATCGTGCCACCTGCTTACCTCTCAAGCTCGACTCGCCCGAAGAATGGACTGCCAAGCAAGCCTACGTGCACCCACTGTAAGAGGGTGGGGCACGCTGAAGCTGATTGCCGATACAAGCTTGGCACTAACAAGCAGCCTCCTACTACCAGCCAGAACTCCTCTCCCGAGTCATCCACTCAACCCTCTCCACCAACAGTTACTACAGGCCACCGAGCCCCTACAAGAGGCCCGTGCAAATCCTGTGGTGCTGCCAGCCACTACAGTGCTGGACATCCGGCCTGTCCACATCATGTCTCCACCACCAAGTTTGTCAACCTCATTAGCACCTCATTCTCTGCGGCCAGGCCACACAAGATCCTTTACCCCGAGAGACTGGAGACCCAGTTCATCTCGGTGGCCCCTCTTAAGAGCTCTAGCCTGCCCATGACCCTTCTGGTCACAGTAGACACTGCAGCAGACATTAGCGTGATCTCCAGGACCCAAGTGCCAGCCGGTGCCTTGGTTGACGAGAAAACCCAGTGGGAGATGAAGTGGATAGAGGGCCACACCATTACCGTTCCCACGGTCAAGCTCCAGGTCATGCCACCTTGAGGAATGCTACCCCACCGCCTTGGTGTGGTGGGTGGAATTTGGCCCAGAGTGGACTTCCTGATGGGTTGGGACCTTCTCTGGGGAAGCCCTTCACCAATGCCACTTTGCAGCCACGCTACCTCCTCCACGGAGGCCCCAACTGTAGGAGAACCTGATCACAACAAAACCCCACCTTCCGCCCACCGAAGTGGTCAGTGGAAGGGGCATACACTAAACCGTTCTCGGCCTAGCCCTTTCCATTCGCGAAGGGCCAGCCAACAAAGAGGTCCTCCCTCTCCCCGAAGAGACGTTCAGGAGGAGCAGTACCGCTGCAGGACGTGTAAGCGGACAGGCCACTCCACAAATTGGGAGGACTGCCCAAGTAAGCAACACCCAGCAGACGCCCCTGAGCAAGACTCTCCGAGAGGCTCTGATCTCCAGCTGGGGCAGGAATCTCTGCCGCAGCCAAATTCAAGCCATCCGCGAGGCATTGCACCTCCGGACCCCTTGTCAGGCATGCCTGGCCCTCAACTGCTGCCAGTACCACTTGTGAGCACTGAACAGTGCCACGCTCAGTCTGGCACAGACATTGAGCCATCAATTGAAATGGACCCTGTGCCTGGTCCAAATCATGAGGCGGATCCTCTTCTGGAAGATTCAGGATTCCCCACGGCACTAATCATAACAACTGGAGAGCCTCCGGCACCCGCCACATCTTCTTCACCAAATCTGTCCCCAAAGGATGAACTTCTGGAGGATCAAACTGTTACACCTTCTCTGGGAGACCAGGAACTGGCCTCCTCGGACACAGAGGTCAAGATCGCTCTCGCTCCGGTTGTTGCAGCAGCCGGAGTAGGGAGCCCTCATGTAGCTTCTGAAGTTACTCCTGACTTCACGCCCGCTAGCCCTTCTGGCCTTTCCCCAGAGTCGGTGCCCTCATCACCTTCTAGGTCTGACACAGATAGGCCTTGGAGGAACCCGAAGAAGAATAAGAAGGGGCGGAAGAGAGCCCAGTAGTTGCCGAGCCATGAGCTCATCCTGGCACTAGTGCCCCCTCGGCACAATGCCTTACCATCCTTTCCCAAAGGAGGTAGCCAGTGTGATCTCTTTCTCATACATAGCCTAGACCAGATTAAGTACATCAGACTAGTAACCTTGTCCCTTCCACTTACCATCGAGCCGCAGTAATCACGTAAGTTGTGTAACTAAACATCAGACAATCTAAACCATTGTGAAAAGAGCCACTACGTTCATGACACACATGGTCCAAGACCTCATTGAGGCAACCATTTATCATATGAGGCAAACCTCACATATTAAGCAGTACTGTAATTACTAATTGTATTGAAAAAACCTTGTAATTTAGTTAGTACATGACCCCTTACATTGGTGTTACGGTCAGGTTAGGATAGGTTAGGCTAGGGAATACCATAGAATGTACCATTAGGCTAGGTCTAAAACATCATGATTATAGGATGTAGCATGTAATAACAGTAAGCACCTTCAAGTACGGTTAGAATTCTGTAATATAATGATCAAAGCTCATATCCTATCTAGAGTTAGGTAGATCCGTAGCAAGTCAGGCTGCCCGGGACAAATCTGCTCAGGGGAGAAGAGTAACGTAATAAGAGGCGAACAGCTTGCTTAGTACAGACCTTCACACCCGAAAGGGAATGAAGGCCCTCTTAAGGGGGGGAGCTTTTATAAATATTCTGCTGTTCGCCCTCTATGTATTTTATTGTAGAAAAAATACAAGAACAAAGACAAGAAGGTGTCTTTGTACATGCAGGGGTAGGCTGGGTATTTCAAAAAAAGTAACGTCTTTAGTTAGTATTAGGGGTCTAAACCCATAGGGAGGGTTTCACCAAGTAACCCCTATTGAAGATGGTCTTAAAGCTTCCTTTTCCCTGTTCTATGTTCGGCGATATTTTGACAAATTTTCAGACTGCCCTGAGGCATAAAGACATACTGATGCGAAAACAGCCACCCTGTTTTGATCGGCAGCGGGTCAGAGAGAAATTCACGAGCGTGCAGGACACACGCGTTGTGTATAACTAAATTCTTTGTACGTGCCCTCTTACTGTCTTCATTGATATTAGTGAGCTGAGACAACGGCCAGTTTCAAGACTTCTGATCATCCGTTGTATGCGTAAACAACTTACATCCACGGTAAGTCGGGAAATTTTGTAGAGTTTCGTCGATTTGCTAGTATCTCTTTCTGTATTTCCAGTTCCTTTGTTTTCCTTCTTCGCCACCATCTACGATAACATATGTAACCAATTTACTTTTATGAAGTCTAGGGTAAGAATAATTTATATTGCTTAGCGGCACTCAACTATTCCCATGCAGTAATTAGGAATAAGGGAAGGTTAAGTAAGTAATTTTCAGCATTCAGGCAGCCTTGTGTCTCGATCCCATTGTTCGGAAGAGGAATAGCTTTTACCAGTACTAAATTGCATACGATGTGATCCACTGTGCTGAAACCTTATGTGAAGTAAAGGGAAAATTGACTGTGTCGGAAGTGGGGTGATAGTTCATGTAATTTCCTCTCTAACTACATATTCTTTCTTGTCAGGTTTTTTTCTCGACTGGCGACCTTATTCAATTAATAATTGTCTGTCTTTGAGGTTACTTTAACCTTAATTGATAGGTTACTTGTGTCCTAGGCACTCAGGGCCTCATAAATTACGTTAATTAATTATTAAACTCATCAGCCAAGCCCCACATGTAACAAATATATATCTATATATATATATATATATATATATATATATATATATATATATATATATATATATATATATATATACACATCTACTTGAAGGCTATGGAAAAAGTTGGTTTGGCCTAATATATCTATAGATTCATAGTTCCCATTCTGTGTCGTAATAATTTCATACGAGAAAATATCATGGCAAAGTCCGGAGATAAGTTTTGGGTTTCGTTCTGAAAATAGGTACGAGTGTGCCACTGCTTACTGTGATAGGATCCTTAAGCCTTGGACCACGCACCATGACTCGCCAAATCCCTATGTCTGAATTTGCCAGAGGCCTAAGAGGTTGTTGACTTGTCTTTTCCTACCTCTGTGATTTCCCACACCACAAAGTTCGGAACTTCAGTGTTTAATATTTTATAAGCAAAAATACATACCGGGTATTACCGCTATATTATTCACTGTATTCTAATGTAAAGTTTCCTCATTTTTCTAGCTCTTTTATTTTACTTCCTGTTTACATGCAGCCAGTTATAATATTTTTTGTCCTTCTACCTGGTTTGCATTTCCCTTCTTTTTAGTTATTTTTTCCAAATTAATATTAACCTTGTTATCGGTATATAAGGTTGTGTGAAGCTACAATTTAATTCGTCCCTATTTCCATCGCATATGCAGCAAATGCTATTATATATATATATATATATATATATATATATATATATATATATATATATATATATATATATATATATATATATATATAATGTGTGTCATTGATAGGTAACCATCACTTATCAGTTATAATTCCCCTTCGGTATTATTTCCGAGGAATAGCGAACTGGATATTAAGTGAAATTTGTAGCTTAATGTTTGTATATAAAAATGTCACAGTGATTTAATAAAATTCAATATATATATATATATATATATATATATATATATATATATATATATATATATATATATATATATATATATATAATGTATGTATGTATACTGTATATAAAGGGGACCCTTTTTGGACTATTAATGTATCTGTTTCCGCTCTGTATGAGGTAATTACTCAACATTCTTCGAAAACACTGGCTATTCAATGAAAAGTCTTCTGTTTTTTCTCTTGCAATAAACAATTACGTAGTGTCTATCTACGACTCCCCAGGACTCGCTACTATCATTTTATTTCTCTTACAGACGGATACCTTACGGTTTAAAGGGATTTGTATTCTCGCCAGTTAATCCTTTCATTTGACTCAGACTAACATTTCACAGGCACAAGCATTCATAATAAAATTTCTGAATGTTCTTTCCTTACCATTCACTTTCACATCATAGAGTAGCTAACTGACTGTTCTACGAGAGAGAGCCCGTGCTAGCATGACGCCAGCTTAATCATATAACGAAGAAGTTAAAACGAAGAAATCATATACAACAACAACAACTAGACGTCACTCGACCAAAGATTTCTAACGTCTGTTTACAACCATGGAGAAGAAGAAAGTGCCCAGCTGATTACAGCACGTTTGGGATTCTTGAAGATCTCGTGGGTCGTGGTGTTAGTAGTGGTATCCGAGATCCCGTGTTGACAATGGACACTCTAACACAAGGAAAAGTGTTTACGGAAGACATTGCAAGATACATGGTCGAAGTTTCAGATTTCGTCAAAACACATCCTAGGACTAGTTTTTATGGCGCAGGAGCCCTTGCCATCACAGTGCTTTCTTACACTTTTGGGAAAGATGTTAAACAAAGGTAGGTAGGGGACTGTAGAGTTCGCTAGAAAACGCAATCATCTAGCGCGGTTTTCAAACGGGACAAGGAAACCCGTTTCGTTACTTACTATGGCTAACTGTTCAAATCTTGTCAATACGAAAAATTCACTGGACGATTTGAACAGAATTCTATGTCAACGCACGACATGTCTAATAAACTAGATAATTTTGTTATGAAACGTGAATCTAGATAGGCTTTCAGATAAATTTCCTTTAGAACTATCAGATGAGTATTGATTTACAGCAGTTTAATACCGAGAGAGGACCATTTTCTCTGATAACGCTACAGAAAACGGTTTTATCTTCTTTGAGTCTCTGTACATGTTGATCTAAAGAAGGCGATTACTCTTCAGATATTACAGTGCTCAGTTCCAGTTAGGACAAGGCTACTGGTACTGCAGTTATTATAAATTGTCTTTCAAAAGGTATCACACTGTTTAAAACCATTATTGTAGATCCCGTTTATGTTTGGTGTTCTGACGTCGTTTTACTGGTGAAGCATTGTGAATGAGCAGTGTCGTACTACTGCAGCTTTTATCAATAATTATCTCCCTCTCATGCCATGTTTATCAGTAGACTTCTTACAGCACGTGAAGTGCTTATTATTATTATTATTATTATTATTATTATTATTATTATTATTATTATTATTATTATTCAAAATGAGTGAAACCCCATATGGAACAAAACCAAAAGGTCATTAACTAGCAAAGCAAGCCATGTGTGAAAAGAATATATATATATATTGCATTGTCGATTTATCGGTATTGTTGCTCAGCTGCAATGCTCTCTTTCACACATGGTTTGTTTTTTAGTTATATTGTTTCACTCATTTTGTAATCCATATAATAATAATAATAATAATAATAATAATAATAATAATAATAATAGTAAGCAGTTCACGTGCTGTAAGAAGTCTACTGATAAACATGGCAGTGAGAGGGAGATGATTATTGACAAAAGCTACAGTAGTACGACATTGCTCATTCGCAATGCTTCACCAGTAAAACGACGTCAGAACACCAAACATAAACGGGATTTACAATAATGGTTTTAAACAGTGTCATACCTTTTGAAAGACAATTTATAATAACTGCAGTACCAATGGCCTTGTCCTAACAGGAATATATATATATATATATATATATATATATATAATATATATATATTGTCCTAACATATATATATATATATATATATAACATTATAGGCCCGATAAATTAAAAAACTCGTCTATGAAAACCGGCCTGAATAATTTTATAACCTCAAAAAACCCTCTTTCCAAATATGTATTGAACCGATTTCTGCACAAGGAAGATGGATATGGAAAACTATCTTCCATCCAATTTGCTCTGTTAAATGATGCAAGAGTAAAGCGATGTTTAGAAATGAAATTACTATTTTGATTCTGTGAGGATGTCACTACCATTTTTTCACATTATACTCTATACAGTTTTATGACAGCTATCATTTTCATTTCACTGACAATTTATTATTAAACACCAAAACAACGTCGTTTTGTTTCCTGAGTAGTTATTCTATTTCATTTTATTTCTGTTGACATTTTACTCTATTTACTGCGTATATTAACGACCGTTCACCTGATACTAAAAATTACCTCATTAATCAATATTTTACGTATACTGTACAGTTCACTTTCACTTTATCATTATCCAAGTACTATCGTCGAAGGCCTCATGATTCCTAGTCTCTTCCTTGGAATGTATCATCCAAGCGCAGTTCTTCATTGGATGGGTCGATATCGTACTCGGCTAGCACTCTCCTAGGCCCGAGTTCGATTCTCCGGCCGGCCAATGAAGAATTAGAGGAACATAACCAACTCGTTCTTAGCCACGTGAAATAAGTCTAATCCTTCGAGCCAGCCCTAGGAGAGCTGTTAATCAGCTCAGTGGTCTGGTTAAACTAAGGTATACTTAACTTATCATCCAAGCGCAATGTAAATTCTGATTCAATCTTTCTGATTTGCTTATGGATTTTGCATATTTGCTTCACTTGCTAAAATAATGAGAAGTTTTTCTACTTAATTCTTAAAAGTCTCCGAGAAAAGAGACAAATACTGTTTCATGATTCTTAAAAAAATACTCGTCTAATCTTTAATGAGACCCAGAACTTTCCTGAAAATAAATTTTCAATTATTTGCTATTTTTTATGGTAAATGTGACACGATTTTTTTCGTATGCTCCCAAGGTCCAGCGAGTGTTTTTTTGATTGGCTCCTCTTAGCCAAGTTTTTCCTCTTCACAAATGGACATTCTATTCTGTGGAAACTTTCTGTGCGCATAAATATATTTTTTGTGGCTCATTCTAAGAGAACGTGAACACATCATGCTTAACAGGAGTACCAGAAATAATCTTTTGTTTATCTCCAGGATTTTCGTCTGGATCAACAGCAAGGCTGACCAGATCAAGGACCCGAAATACGAGGAGTACCGCAAGCATTTGGTTGCTCCCCTGAAAGACCTCGAATCGCACGACCCTGAGCTTCGGAAAGAGAAAAGCATCAGGATTTTGGAAATTGGCGTCGGATGTGGTAAGTAGCATCGTTCATTCCCGTAACTACTATTATCATTATCCATAAACATATATTTCTTAAGGAACTGGGAAGCTTATGTAAAAAATTAATTTTTAGCGCACTACAATATTCATTTTAATACAAAGGCTCAATGGTCCGGCTAACCTAATATCTTTATGTACCCTAAGAATTGTTTTAAAACTATGGTAAAAATTGACATTCGGCCAAAACTGATATTCCCCATAAAAATCAAAATGGAAAGGAAACGTAGGGCTCGAACAAGAAGGTAACGATAGACTGCCTCTTGAAGGAGGGAAGGTTATTAGACTAGGTGGAAAATGAAGAATCAATTTGCTAATTTTTGCTATTAAAAAAAGAAGCAATTTGCTACTTATGACTTTTATAAAAAGAAGCAATTGCTACTTATGACTATTTAGGGTAATATCTTACGATAATGAGTCAAGTAAAAGGCAAAACTGAACTTCTATGCTGCAGGTAACTTTGTTTTATACAGAAAAAATTAAGAACTTTAAATGGCATATTATTAATTTTCTACGACGGTAACTGACATATGAATACCATTGTTTGCATTTTATATAATATATATATATATATATATATATATATATATATATATATATATATATATATATATATATATATATATTATTTTAATCAAGTAACTTAATTACAGGTAATAACCTCAAGAATTACCCGGAAGGTTCTCACCTGGTTTTAGTTGATCCTAATCCACACTTCGGCAAGTATTTCACAGAAAAGCTGACGGGAAACCTCAAGATCAAACCAGAAGATATCATCGTGTCCATGGGTTAGTACAGAGCAGTCTGCCTGTATGTAGAAAATTTTTGCAATTTAAATTTGGTAAACAGACATTTATTTGAATAGTGAAAATTTTTGCAATTTAAATTTGGTAAACAGACATTTATTTGAATAGTGAAATCTCTCCAGCTTCCTTTTTCCCACTCCATGGACAAGTGAAATGAACCTCTTATGTGAACAGAGTACACCTGAACTTTTCTTTTGAGAGTTCTGCAAGGACAGCACAATAATGTAATTAGTTTTCTACGCTAGGAAGATTAAATAATACGGTCTAATTAATGCATCCGCTTTTTCTGTCGACCAAATAGGAGAGGAAATGGACATGGTACCAGACGCGAGTGTGGATGCGGTTGTCGTGTCCTTGGTGCTTTGTAGTGTCACCGACGTTGCCAAAGTTATGCAGCAGGTGTACAGGGTCTTGGTGCCTGTAAGTATATCGCATTGAAGGCCTTTGTGCCAAGATTTCTTTCATCTACAATCCTAACCAGTACATTCTCACTTTCTTCGAGTACACCCTAAACTTTCTTGAGAAAAATAGCTGCAAGTAGATTAGCTTGGTAATCACAAATCGTGGAGAATATAACAACACATCCACAGCCACCAGTATATTTCTGAGGCAACCACAGAGAAGTTGGCTATAATACATCCTCTAAAAACACGTTTCTTTCAACGGCAGGGTGGAAAATTTCTCTTCATCGAGCACATCCGTGAGTGGGACACGAAGAAGTACAGAGCGCGTCGTGCCCTCCAGTCTCTCCTGACGGCAACAAGAATATGGCCTTTCCTCTTCGAGGGCTGCAGTCTCAACAGAGATCCTCTTCCTGCTATAGAGGCAGCCGGATTTTCGCAAGTGAATGTCGAGTATTTTTATGCGCCTATTCTTTATACGCTATTCAAACTGTGCTCTCCGCATGTCATTGGTGAGGCCACAAAGTGAATCAAATCATGTTCTGCCCGAATCTTTCTGTTGGAAACTGCTATAGTGGGATCTTTCCTAGTTCCTAGATAGTGACCCCTACGGGTTTTAACCCGGTATGTATCCACCTTTACGGCGTGTTTAACACAAGCCCGTTGGGGATGACCGCAAAAACAAACAAAAGACTGTAAATATCCTAAAGATAATGACCCTTGGGTGTCACTATCTAGGAAAGATCCCTATATTGCATTATAAACTGACATTCCCGAATTACTTCCTAAGTACTTATATTAATTTAGTGTCGTAGAATATTATTTGTTGAATACAATAACAATAGGGGTAGGCTATGCTGGTTTTGTTTATTACGATGCGCTCCGAAGTTGCTTTACATTTTCTTTTAGTATAAAAAGACAGCGGGAAAAGTCATTCAGTATTTTCGTGCAGAGTAGCCTACACCACGATTTCTCTATGTCGCAATTGTTACTGTTACCGTAGCCTTTTATGTCAAAAATAATTTTTGTCAATTATTACCTTTTATTAACTCTCCCAGCCTAAAACTTTCGGGAGACAAAGCGAATAATAATTTCGATGACCTCTGTCTGACTGTGACATTTAGTTGTCATGCTACTATTAACTGCCTTCAACAGATTTAACAACAATTCGGCTTCGCATTTTTAAGAATCAAATTCAGGCATAAGTTTCCGTGTAATTGTGGCTGTATGCAAAGGGACTTCCATAAAAGTTCAAATGAGTATGTCACGTTCCATATACACAAAATGCCTGACTTTATCTTTAATAAATAGTCTTCTTTCTATATTTTGTTAAATAAATTAAACCTAATTTAAGAAAATTTAACAAATAAACTGTAAGGCTGTATCACTGTACTAAACTATTATATCTTAAGTCTTCCAGCTATCTTGTTTTGCTTAAAAAAAAAAGTACTCAAAAATCGAAAATTTAATAACTTGAATAAACATATTTTAGATTTACACACTGCATAATATGCATATGCTAAGACCACTTCAATATCAGCGAAAAGCTACAGAATAAAGGTAATGTCAATATTTATGGCTGTTTCACTTCAACCTTCTCCAGTCGAGTAGTCACTGACGTGAGTCAAATTGACCTGTTCCTGCTGACACTGAATGAGTCAAGCGGAGTCAAATGGTCTATCAGCGCTCAGTACCCAATCTGATTTTGTGGAGTAAGGAAGCATATTCTCTTGCTGAATTGTCTGTTTTTTATAGATTCGGCGCCAAAAACGCAAAACTCTAATCTGGTTGCGTGAACTTGACATCAAAAGACCTGATTTGGGAATTTCAGTCATTTAATCCAAGAACTGATTAGTTATCCAGGAAAATTCTATAATTACTTCAGGATGACGGCAAAAAATTTCAAAAAGCTGGTTACGATCACTGGGATCATGTAGAGAAGGCCTCACTCGATCCAAACTTTTAAAGCCCTCGATCTGCGTCATGCTCGCAGCGTTGCTGACTCGCATGACTCATGAAAATATAGATCCAGCCCTACCCGTGACTCGCTTTGACTCTGACTCGCCGTGAATCGCTTCAACTCGACACATCCAGCGTAAACGTGTATGTATATATATATGACTCGCCGTGAATCGCTTCAATGCGACACATCCAGCGTAAACGTGTGTATGTGTATGTATATGTATATGTATATATATATATATATATATATATATATATATATATATATATATATATATATATATATATATATATATATATATATATACACACAAATGCATTCAAATTAATGTCGTTAGCAAACCTCATGCGGTGCACTGTAGGAATTACTTAAGGTTCTTTGCCGCTAGCTGCAATCCCATTCATTCCTTTTACTGCGTCTCCGTTCATATTCTCTCTCTTCCATCTTACTTTCCACACTCTTCTAACAATTGGCTCTTAATGCAACCACGAGATTTTCTTTCTGGTATACCTTCCAAACCTTTTTACTGTCCATTTCCATATTCTTTTCTATTCTATTCTATTCCAATTAGTATAAAGTGGCTGCCTCGAAACAGACGTCTGGCTGCGGCCCTGTCCCCTGCCTTTTGTCTATTATTTTATTAGTGAATGGTGGAGCAAGAAAACACACCTAAACTTCAGCACGTCTGTAAATGTCAACGTCATTAAGGTAGAGTCCTGGTGGTGCTGTCTAAACTGGCCCATTCTTTAACCTCTTTCTGTATTTCCAACTTTTCTTTGTTTTCCTTCAGCCACCACTTAGGGTATATGCTTACGAAGTCTGATTGCTTCAATTATTATACATAGCTTCAACCTGCTATTCCAGTAAAATACCTAGATTTAGGTAAGCAAAATCAGGTTAAATCCGGATGTTTTTGTATGTCCGCGTCCAATGTTTCAGCGTTCATTGTGTTTAAAATCAAATTCATATCTCAAATATTCTTTGTTAAGGTTAATAACCCTTAACTGGCGACCTTAATAATTAACGACTGTCTTTGAGGTTAACTTGTGGTTTCAGTGGCAGGTTACGCGGTAATCTTGGTTTGCAGGGTCGTAAAAATTACGAAATTGAGCCACGCATGATCAACCAAGACCCTCACACGTAACATTGGCGACCTTGCGAGGAATTCCAAAGTACATTTTAGAGAAAGAATCTGGAGAAAAAGGAAATTAAAATTACATTAATTCCAAAGATAAAAGTCAGATATTGAATTCCATTTCATCTTCCAAACAAGGAACCAGGCATAATAATAAGTAGTAAAGAGAATAGTTATAATAACAAGTGTAGCTTTAGGAACAGCGTAGGTAGGAAAGGGTGCGACTGAGAGCAGAGAATCACAATCGGTGGCCTACTTAAGGCCGAATCGGGTGGAGCCTGTTTCATGTACACAAAGTAATATACTAATCAAGCACAATTCCGGGATTTATTGTTTGCATATAAAGGGAATCATTAAAAAAACTGGTTGGTGAAGTAGCAACGAATCAGCAGTAATTTACAATAGCGTACCACCAACAAACGTAAATTTACGCAGGCAGACTAGCATTTCTTTTCATTTTTTGTTTAATGTCTGGGTGAGAATACGTATAACAAAAGACAAAGTTGTTTGGTAATTTAGCTTTCATCCGTAACGAAAAACGCCATGCATGAGTGGTATATTTGGGGCGTAAAATCTGGATACCTGCATTTGCTGCGTTGTTTTAATTTGTTTGAAAAAGAAAACACCCGCCATCTTGATTCCTCCGCCAGGTTCGCGCTGGTTGTTTTAGAAATTGTTCGAATCATAGAGAGAACGGGCTACTTCGGTGTTCCTTCACGCCCGAGGTTGTTTTTAAATTTAGGCCTAACGTGACTTTACGCCAATCTCAAAGACCTTGTTATTGTGACTGACTTCTGCTCCCCGCCACTTTGGCATAATTTTTTGCTTTTCGTAGTAAACCCACCTCGCAATATCTTAGCTAGACAAAATCAAAAGACAATTTAGGCAGGGAAAGATAGGCCTTAGTTAGAGTAATGTTCTTTATACAGATACCTGCTATAAAAATCATATAAAGAGAATTTAAAATTTTACGATAAACTTGTGACATCGGCCCTAGGAAAATTAAGATAATAAAGTAATCCCTAAGGGAAGCCAAGACGACGACTACCATTTCTTATTAAGATCCATGCCATTGTAGTATGTATAAAATCTTTATTTACATGTTCTCAAGCAGCAAGAAATTCGCTGATTGAAAATCTCTCTCTCTCTCTCTCTCTCTCTCTCTCTCTCTCTCTCTCTCTCTCTCTCTCTCTCGTCATTCCAGTAAGCATTCCTAACCTAAGTGTACGTGACCCTCTTCAAAGAAAGAACGGCCGACACTAGGCTAATTAATTCGAATACAATAAACCAAATAAAAGAAACACCTCTGTCCCACAATAGATGAGGACAAGTTAAGAGTAATTACAATACAGTGATAAACTGTCGGTCACGAGTGAGGCCTGCTATCCAGACCGAAGTAAACAGTAGTTTTCACCTCTGAAAAAGAAGGGGTTGCACTGGGCCGGTACTGGGACCAGCCACTCACGAGGACTTAAAGAAAAACCTTAAATTACTTCTTTATTCCACAGTGCCAATAATTTGCAGCATCATCACTTGAATAGCTTACTTCTCCCTCTCTCTCTCTTTTACCTTCCCTTTCTCTCATCTGATTGTTGCACCTGCAGGTGTATGCCTTCTCCCATATAGCCTGTAGTTGGACCTGTAGAGGTCCCTAGGAACACATTGGCACCATAGCTGTTGGCCAAAAACAAAAACCAAAAGGGAACACAGAAGAGAAAGTCTTCTGGGACCTAACCTGCACCAGTGCCTAGGGGATACTGAGGTGCCACCAGTGTGACCTGCACACCCACACCCAAACCACAGTGCCAATTCTTTGAAAGGGGTGCCACTGGCCATTATTGAAGAGACACAACAAGCACGCCCCAGTCGACCCGGTTAGACGCCCTTCCCACCAGAACCATGGCAGCAGAGCATTATAAACCTTCCTGGGGCTGGACGGCGCAGGTCTCACCTGCCTCGAACCCTACCACCTGGGTTAAGGGAGCAAGTGGACGACGGCCAAGCGGGAGAAGGAAGAAAGACTCGAGCAGAGGAAATATGACGAGGAAAGAGAGAAGAAAGAAGGAGACAGCATGAGTTAGTCTGCAAGGTAAGGAAACTGAGTTAGCCCTCTGCGAAGAGAAGGAGCTCGAGCTTGAGAGAGCGAAATGGAGAATGCCGGGTTATGACAGCCATCAAGCCCAGTCCTACACCTGCTGCATCAAACGCCCACTTTCTGAGCATCAATTCCTTAGTCTCAGTGGACTGAGGACTTGAGCCAGAAGTATGCTGGAGGAGCATCAGGCTCTTTTGATAACTACAGCACCACGGAGACGGAGAGAGCCTTAATACTGGCCAAGCATATGGAGGGAAAGCTACAGCAGCGTCGGGCCACTGGAAAAGAGCCAGAGAGGCAACATGGCTGAAGTTCGTAGGAGTCATTACAAAGGCCTACGAAGGAATTCCCAGAAAATGAGACAACGTTCTGAGGTTCCTGCTGGCGAAGTCGGCTGGTTCGGACGGAATGGGCATGTCACAAAACCCAGTCCGGTGCACGGTTCGACTCCCTTGGCCTCGCACGACGTTTGAGGATCTTCAATCGACCATGTTAGAAGACCTTTTTCCAATGTGTGTTAGGCCCCTTGCTGTATATCTTAACGAGCAAAACAGCCCTCCACACTTATGGAAGCTGTCGTATGGCTGACTGTGGGAAACTTTCTCAATCAGTCGATAGCACCTCTCAGAAGCTTAATCATCCCCTCCCGGCCTACCTCTCGAACTCCACTCCGTTCAAGAATGGACTGCCTAGCAAGACCATATGCAACTATTGCAAGAAGGGGGCCACGCTGAAGTTGAGTGCCGATACAAACTTTGGCACTCACAAGCAGCCTAACCCTACTCAGCCAGAACCCCGCCTCCCGATTCATCCGCCAGCCCTCTCCTCCAACAGTTACTGCAGGCCACCGAGCTCCATCCAAAAGGCTCCGCAAATCCTGTGGGGCTGCTAGCCACTACAATGCTGGACTGCCTGTCCACATCATGTCCCCACCACCAAATTTGTCAACCTAATCAGCACTTCATTTTCTGCTGCTATCCGCACCGATCCTTTACCCCGGTGAGACTGGTGAAACCCAGTTCATCTCGTGGCCCCTCTTCAGAGCACTAGCCTGCCCGTGACCTCTTCCGGTCACAGTAGACACCGCGGCAGACATTAGCCTGACTACCAGCTCATGTCAGCCGGTGCTGTGGTTGACGAAGAAACGCTGTGGAAAATGAAGTGATGAGGCCACCATCACCGCCTCTAACGTCCAACCCAGGTTACGACGCCTTGGGGCACGCCATCCCACCGCCTTGGCGTGGTAGGTGGAATTCAGCCCGGAGTGGTCTTCTTGTTGTCGGGATCTTGTCTGCGGAAGCCCGTTGTCAACGCCACTTTCGCAGGCCGCCAAGTATTCTCTCCACAGAGGCCACACAAACTCTCAACCATGACAAACCTCCACCTGCCCACCAAAGTGGTCCGCGGAAGGGGCACAACTCAACTATTCCAGGCCTAGCCTCCACCTGCTAAGGGCTGGCCCACCAAGAGGTCTTCCTCCGCGAAGAGAGATCCAGGAGGAGCACTGGGCTTGCAGGACGCAAGCGGGTGGACCACTCCACTAAAATTGGGAGGGCTGCTCAACCAAGCAACGCCCAGCCGGACGCCGAACAAACTCACCAGAGGTTACGATCTCTGCTGGGGCAGGGAATTTGCCGCAGTTGAACCCAAGTCGGTCCGAGAGGTATTGCACCTCCGACCCCTTTGTCAGGTATGCCTGACCTCAACCGCTGCCAGTGCCACTTGGCAGCACTTATAGTGCCAGACTCTCCGTCCGCCACGGACGTTGAGCTACCAATGAAAAAGGCCCTATGCCGGTCTAAACCATGAGGCGCAACTCTTCTCCGAGATTTAGGATTCCCCCATGCAGTTGATCATCGCACTGGAGAGCTCAGCACCGACACTTTCTCTTGCAGGCTCTTGACTCAGGATGAACCCCTGAGGATCGAAATGGTACCTTCCTTGAAGACCAGGAACCGCATCCTCAACACAGAAGTCGAGACGCCTGCTCCGGGAAGGTTTCCAGCAGCCGGAGTAGGAGTCCTCCCCGCAGCTTTTGCAGTTGCCCTGACTGCCGCTCACGGCCCTTCTGGCCTGTCCTCGGGAGTTTGTGCCTTACCACCTGCCAGGCCAGCTACTGATAGGCCTTGGAGTGAACCAAGAAGAAGAAGAAGGGGCGAAGAGAGCCCAGCAGTTGTGAAGCTATAGCTCATCTCACTTTATGCCCTCTGCACAGTGCCCTAACATCTAAGAGCACCTGGCTCCCTGCTCCAGAGAAGGTAGCCAGTGTGATTCCTTCCTTTATTGCACTCAGCCTAGCTTAAAGTACGGTACATCAATTTAGTAACCTTGTTCCTTCCACTTACCACTCGAGCCGCAGGTCTGGGTGGGCAGCCTAACTAATTTCAGTAATCTTAATCTGACAGGGAACGAGCCACGAGTGTCGTGACACGCGATGGCTCAAGACTCATGAGGCACCCATTTACCATATGAGGCAACCCTCATGAATTAACTAGTGTTTTAATTGTATTAAACATAAACCATGTTGTAAAATTTAGCGTTAGAGTATTAACTCTTGTATGTTGGTGCTACGGTCGTGTTAGATAGGTTGGTTAGGAATATCATAGAATGTACCACTAGGTTGTAGGTCTAAAACACATCATGATTTGTAGGAGTGTAAGTTTCATACAACCGTGAGCACCTTCTAGTACTATTAGAATTAGGTTAAGTAGTGATTATAGTCTATATCCTATCTAGGGTTATAGGTAGTTCATAGCTAGTAGGCTAACCAGGACCAATCTGCCTAGGCTATATAAACTCTGCGAGAGGCTAACAGCTTGTTTAGTATAGACCTTCACACTGAAAAGGGAGGAAGGCCCTTAAAAGGGGGAGCTTTATAAATATTTACGTTCGCCCTCAAACATTTAGGGATAGTAGTATCAGCCTGATCAAGACAGGGAATGTTTTGTCTCCACGCTAGAGCGCCTTCAGTTCAAACTTTAACGTCTGCTGAAAAGGATAGGTAGCATTTAGCCATTTTTCCCCCATAGGAAAATTCATGTCATCTTTGCTTAAAAATAGGTGGTCCAAGGTCCTTTTTTTCCTTTTTACCTGTCTTCGTGGCTAATGGGCTTTTAACAGAGCATAGACGCCCAAGGCAGACTGTAGGCCTGTTTCACCCAGCGCCGTCAGGGAAACTTCAGAGAGAAACTAGTCGCCTGAGCAGACGTCTGGAAGGTGGCCCTGTCTCGCCTTTGTCTGTTATTTTATTAGTGAATGGTGGAGCAAGAAACACACCCACCCTCCAGCACGTCTGTAAATGCAAGCGCCAACGCTCGTCATTAAGGTAGAAACTGTGTGCTGTTCAAACTTCAGCCCATTTCTTTAACTTCTTTTCTAGCCTAACTCTTTCTTTGTTTTTCTTCCTCAGCCACCACTTCCTGCAGGTGTATGATGGAAGTCTAGATTAAGCCATCATTATATTATTGTTAGTTTAACCCCAGCAATATCTGTAAAATACCTAGGATTTGGGGTAAGCAAAATCAGTTAAATCTCGATGCTTTGTATGTCTTCATGTCCAATGTTTGGAAGAACCGCTATGCTTAAAATCAAATTCATCTCAAATATTTCTTGTTAAGGTTAATAAATCTATTAACTGGCGACCTTTGGCTAATTAACGACTGTTTTGAGGTTAACTTGGTCATGGCAGGTTACGTAATCTTGGTTTGCAGGGTCAAAATTACGTAAATTGAATAATACACACTAAATCAAGACCCTCACATTTAACAATATATATATATATTTGATTTCTTGTGCGTGAGGTGACCATCCATGGTTTGCTCTACTGTTGAAAAAGGCGTTGGACACAAATGCATTCAAAATAATGTCGTTAGTAAACCTCATGCAACCCCATTCATTTGTAGGAATTATTCTATTTACCAACTCTTCTAGCTGCAATCCCATTCTGGTACACCCCCTTTTACTGCGTCCATTTCACCTTTCCATCTAAACCTTTTTACACTCAACAATTTTCCGTCTTAATGCAACCACATTTTCCCAGTATACCCTTCCAAAATCTTGTTTTACTCTATTCTTCTATTTCATTATTCAGAAGATTAACCCTTCATATGGAACAAGCTTCAGAGTCCAATGATTCTTCTTCTGGCAGGCTGCAATGATGTTTTGGGCGACTCGAGGAAAGTCGAGGCGAGTTGTGGCCCGGCTCGACTCGACTGTACACTTCGATTATATAATTCATAGGGAAGAAAAACCCTGCACAGCACCAGCAGCTCATAATGACAGCCAGAGGTAGCTGATAAGCTATCTTAGAGTAATTGAGGACGAATGTACGTCTTAGAAACAAACTGTTCATTTTCCTTCGTCGTTGCATATTTTTTTTAAATGTCACAATGTAACTAGATGTTACGTGATGAGAAAATCTGCGTCATTCACCCTTTAATCATCTCTGAGTTCTTGCCTTTAATTCAAACAATTTTGTTTCGTTATTCCAGCCAAGACACATTCACTTTCATTGTTTCAAAAATATTCCGATATGATTCTATCCTGTGCGTCTTTCCCATCGCTTCGCCTTCAACCATTATCTCCTCACAGGAAATGGCTTTTCTGCGACTTGAAGAAAAAAAAATCTGACCTTGCCTTAAAGAGTACAGAACAGAATATAGAACTTAGGCCAAAGGCCAGATGCTGGGCCCTATGAGGTCATTCAGCACTGAAACGGAAATTGAGAGTAAAAAGGTTTGAAAGGTGTAACAAGGAAAACCTTGCAGTTGTACTATAATCAATAGTGAGGAGGGAGCTGAGAAAACTAAGGTGGAAGAAAGGGATTATGAATGGAGGTGTAGTAAAAGAAATCAAAGGAGTTGCAACTAGGGACCGAAGGAACGCTGCAAAGAACCTTAAATGATGCCTACAGTGCACCGTATGAGGTGCAATGACGGCACTGCCCCCGTAGGGGAGACCTCGCCTTAAACCGAATAACCATTCCACTACCCCTTATTCCGGACACATTCATCTTTAATTTGTGCCCACGTAACCCTTCCTTCTGATTTGTTTAGAGCAACAACATTACATTTCTCGGCGAGTCTTGATTCCTTTGAGCTGCATGACCATAACCTCCTTGGAGCAACTTTCTTCCCGTAAATTAGCTCAGGCAGAAGTGTTGCACTACATATCTCAAGCAATCCAGGTATTCTTGTTCTAATCTTAATGAAATCATCTTCCCGTACTTCCCCAAAGTTAACATCATTGCAGCCTGCCAGAAGAAGTCATTGGACTCTGAAGCCTGTTCCATATGAATAGGGGTTAATCTTCTGAATAATAGAAATAGAAGAATAGAAAAGAATACAAGATTTAGGCCAAAGGCCAAGTGCTGGGACCTATGAGGTCATCAGCGCTGAGATGAAAATTGAGAGTAAAAAGGTTTGAAAGGTGTAACTGGGGGAAAACCTCGCAGTTGCACTGAACCAATTGTTAGGAGAGGGTGGGAGGGAAGAGAATATGAAAGGAGGTACATTAAAAGGAATGAAAGGGGTTGCAGCTAGGGTCCGAAGGAGCGGTGCAAAGAACCTTAAATAATGCCTACAGTGCACCGTGTGAGGTGCACTGACAGCGCTACCCCGCTACGGGATCTGAATAATAATAAATTCTATCCTGGTTTTTCTTCGCAAGAATCGCTCTTCAGTCTTCTTAAAGTGTCATCCCCGATTTACATTTGTCTCGTTTCATCGCCAGTAGTCAGACTGTAAACATTATTTAACCATCTCATTTTCTTGACCCCAAACAGGTTTTTGTTGCACTGCTTTCCGAGTTCTCTAACCCTTAGTAATTTTCTTCCATGCAACAACTCCGTTAGTAGAAAGATCAAGCATCTCGCGTTCTAAATGGCAAAATTTACGCTTGATTTACTTTTACAAACATCGTCTTCTTCACCGTTTAGCCGTGGATAGAGCAATATCTGTATTTTACTATAGTCCGTGAAGCATTATCCTGTCTTGGAAAATCTTTATTGATATTTTTATTCCAAAAAGTATCCCTCCTATATTTTTTGGAGGATCCTTCACTCTTCTAAATCCCAAATGTGTGTGTGTCTACTTTTGTCTAGCATCATTGCTTATTTCGTCTGCTCAACGCCATATTTTTCTTAATCCTCTGGTTAAGAAAGTTCATATTCTCTCCGTCCAAGCAATTTTCGTTTTCGATTCTCGCAAGCCTACATTTTTTCTTAATGTAATATTCGAATCTTACGCAGCCACAAACATCGAGCCATAAATATCTTCGTTCGGGTTACGAGAACAAAATTCTTTTTATCCAGCTCTAGTAACACCTTTTTTACGTAAGACAACCACCCTTTCCCCCCCACTTGAGTACACCCCTTTTGTCTGAGGACTAAATCCAAGTCTGATCCGTTACTTATATTAACGTCACATTTTCAATAAAACTTCATACTCAAAAGAATCTACTTCCCTTAGCCTACAGACAAAGGCACTCCTCTTTGACTTAACAGAATTATTCCATTTTCGCTATCCAGAATAACCTCTTCCTTCCTTTACTTTCTGCCTGGAGGTTATAAGAGTAGCGAAATATCTATAAGACATTAACTTGATAACATCGACTTGGTTCTCCTTATTTCTGCGATGTCCGTAACTAAGACAGATACTTCGGTAAATGGCTCTTAAAATAGCTTGAAGGAGCCAAATTTGGCCTTTTTTTATTCTTCCTTGGTTTAAAATTATGTTTCGTCCGACTACGAAATCATCATAAATACAGATACACCCTGAGGAAAAATCAAGATTCATATAATTTCCAGCGTACTTTTCGCATCGGCAGTATCCTGTATCTAGGACAGGAAAGCTAGCTTTCTCTCTACTCATTTTATGTTTCTTTCCATGTCCCAAATTCGAAGGGCTACTTTTTGCTCAGCTCTCCACCACTCTCAACCCGACTTTTAAGGACTGGTTTTGTTACGATACGTTCCTACAAAAGGTCACATGAATATAGTCATCGTAGCTTCGTTGCCTCTCCCTGACGGCATCGGTAAGCATTTATAATGGGCATAAAATGAACGGAGCTCTGATCTGCTACGGCCTCCTCATCGGAATGAGGTTATGAAAGTTGACGAAAAACGCATTAAGAAAAAATTCTGGTCACAAACCAATTTGTTAGTAATGATATATCAGGATTTGAACAGCAATAATTACCTGATATTTTCACAGGAAACGTTCAGAATAACCATAAATAATAATAAATTCAGCGTGAGGTTACTTATCCAACAATTAATTAATTCTCAGAATGCTTAATTTTCCCAAGAATTATGGGCCTAAGTCACAATACCTTTTCTTCACAGCAAATGCTAAATCATTCACCAGTTTTATAAGTTTTCATCATCACCCAGTATTGACTTGAAGCAATTCTAACCTTAAATCCGATGATAGTTTAAACGAATCTTGTATAATATATACATATATATATATATATATATATATATATATATATATATATATATATATATATATATATGTAAACATATATACTATATATATATATACATATATAAACATATATACTGTATATATATATATATATATATATATATATATATATATATATATATATATATATATATATATATATATATATGATTCACTTCTTCATTATTCGGATTATTAATAATGCTACTGCTACTACATGAAAGCATAAAAAAAAATCTTAAATGAGTAACACAACGGACATTTGCTTTTTATATCCAAGTCCTCTTAGATTCTGCCATGTAAATGGATAGGAACAATTTAGCCCTAGTCCCGAGCATGTGAGGATGCTAGGAATTTCTCAATGAACTGAAAATGGGAAATGTGAACGGAGGAGCCCTGCATTACATTTGTAAAATAAAACAGGTAAAAAATTCAAAAGACATGGACCGAACATCACGGCTGTTTGAGAATCACGGTGAGAAGGAATATGTAAAAAGAGATTGGAGGGGGGCAATATGTATATTTATTCAAGAACAGCAGATGGAGTTGGGAGAGGAGTAGGCATGATCTTAACCTTAAATACAGAAAAGAAGCTGACTGTGCTATGTACCAATGAGTGAACTCTGAAGAAAAAAAAGATGAATTTTACACAGAACTGCAGAATGATATAAGTGAAGTACCAAACAATGTTCACCTAAATTTCATATACCACAGAGTATGTAAGCCTAAAATTAATGCGCTCTGATACTAAACTTGACATTCTAATTCTCTCTCTGTAAATGTTCCTGTGTACTAGGCTACTTATATTAATTTTGATAGTGTACAGTGGCAAAATTTTTCAGGCATAGCACAAGCGCAGGACCATAAAAAAATTTACAGATAACAGTTACAACTGATCTTTGCACATTAAAATTAATTAATATTAAAATAAATCCAACAATACGTAAAACAATAAAGCTATAAATGGCAATGCTTTATGTACAACTTTAAAGAATGAAAAGTTTGGCAATGAAGCATAACGTAGGGAACTGAAGTGACAAAAATGACTGTTACCTTTTGTGATGTTTCGGGTTCTTTTTTCTATTAACTGCTTTTACTCGTATGTGTACTTGTAAAGTTCGGCCATATAAAAGACAGCACTCTGGTGTGCCTACAGTCCAACATTAACGCGCACTGATCCTTCAAATTATAAGGACTGCATTTCAGTACAACAAACCTGCAAGACATGAAAAAAAATTTAATTTGTCTTCTTGAATGATATTTAAACTACCAAGGAATAAATTTCAATAAGTTTCCAAACATGGTGCCTCCTTGGTCGGTCAAGGTCAATTAGTAATTGTTAAAATATTTGTATAAACTATGAAGCCGCAAAACTGGTCCTAAACAGCACAGTATGAAGAGATCATGTAAATTTTTTTACCTCAATATTTAGCATAAACTTAACTTGAGACGATTAAGAGGTACCTTATCTAAAGCAAACTTCTCATATACAAATGTCCCTTTCAAAAACCACAGCTAGCCAATCTAACAAAACCATGATTAGGGAAAGTGGATAAACCCAAGTTCTCCTGTTTATGGAAAATGGATAATGCTCAGTCCTGGTTAGGAAAGCGGAACCAAATACTTCGTATATAAAACTATTTTCTGACTGACATTCACAAAACAAGCGTAGATTAACTTTTATCCTAAAATACTTTGGTTTAAGAAAGAAATTCGTAAAACAGAAAATATTATCCGGATTCGTTCTCTGCAAAATGTTTTAACTATCACCTAGCTATCACAACTGGGGGTCCAAAATATTTGAAGTCTTGCTGTATATAATGCAACCACAGGATGGAGTCAGCGCGATGATCTGAACTAAGAAGCACTTCAAATGTTAGTTTTATAGCCTTTAAATTTGCAGCTCCAAGGCTACACTATGCTTGAAATCAGGAACTGAAAAACTGAATCTTTCGAGAAAAAAAAAATTATTTTCTGATTGTTATGACAGTGTGGATTGAACAATTAAGATGGAATACACTTTATAAATCTCAGAATATTTCTGCAGTATTTTGTGTATGACAAGTTGACTGACTTCTGCGGTTCTCGCAGAGCCCCTTCGGTGGAGTGGGACTGACTGGGAAAAATGAAGAAGCCGAAGAACAAACCGTATCTAAGTATGAGTTGCATGTTTTATAAACTCAAGACCTCAAGACCAAGTTATTTTTTTTTTGTTCCTTATAGTTTAAAATATTCCTAGGCCAATTACTTTGTTAATTTTTTTCATTTAGGAAACGCGTGCATGGCCAGGATTTTATTCATCTTTTTCTTCTTTGCGATTTTTTCTTAAATTCGATTTCGAGGATCCTTAACGGAGTGTCTCACAGATGAATTAATGATAACATTAATTATTAAAAGCTAAAACCTCAGTGCCCTTTTCTTTCTAACGACAAAATACATAAATCAGACACACACTGGCCTTTAAAGATTTAACAAGATTAGTGCGTAGATACAGGTCACACTCTCCCTCTTTCTCTCAAGCACGCGATATTCAAATTAATTATAAGTAAAGTAATTTTGATATAATTTACTGAAAAGGATGTGGGCCACATACGTTCCGATCGAATTCGAAGCCATCGCCTGGTAAGCAAGATCGAACGCTGTCCTTGAGTTTAGTCTGACGTATTATGCAAATATTAACGTTATGCTTACCTAAATTGTTTATTTGTAAGTTACGAAAATAACAGACAAGAAAATTATGAATGGTGTGGTTTTAAGTATAAGCCTTTTGATATAATTATATGCTTGTTAATCGAATGCTATTTCCCAACCAAAGTTTTACATTCAGAAGACAAATGTTTGTTTGTTCAAGTTATCATAATCTACCTCATACATGGCAACAGCTGTGTAGTTGTTTAAAATGTAATTTCAAAACGAAAGCGCTTTTTTAGTTGTTGTTGTAATGGACACTTCCCAGCATGAGAAAATTAGTAAACATACACCAGCTTTTCTTAAGCCCTCATCGTGAAATTCGTGTGATTATTGAACCCGTCTGTTACTATGAATTCCCTTCATGATATCAGCAGAAGATACCAGAAACTGCCTTGCTTACGTAGCCCCGGATGGTTTCACTTGAACCTTGGTGACGAGAGCATATACGGCCGGCGTATCTCGCAGTTAGCTATTGGAAATAACGTCATGTTGAACGTCGTGACTGATGTACGAAACTTCCCTCTCGAAAGCTTTGGCAGATATTTTGAAGCTGTATCAGCTTTTGTAATAAACAACAAAACCGCATGCATCTATGGCGTCGGCGTTATTGTTCTCACTACATGCTCGTACACACTTCTGAGAGATATCAGGAAGAGGTAACGAATATTCCGTCAGGTTTGGTTGTCAGTGAATTGCCTTGTTGTTAGATTACTGTCTTTAATGATGTGCTAATTAAGGTGACGCACCCCTATTATCCACGTTAAAGCTGGACACTTAGTGATTTTCAAACACAGACTCAGTAGTAAGCCAAACATACTCAAGGTTCTCATCTGCTATAAGTGAGGTGGCATTAGGCCTATGGTGCTTGTTTGCATTCCATTCGATAGTCAGCACATGAGAAAGGGTGTACACAACCATCATTACTACAGAAGCCGTAAGAGTGTAGCGTGTAAATGTGAACTTTAACCTTCTCCCTTTCAGTGCTACGGGGAGTGTGTAACGTCACATTTACGTAATAATACTCTCAGGTAACACATACCCGTCTACCGTAAAAATAACAGCCAAAAGTGCGTGTAGTTTCTAGTTTACAATGTGAATCGTCATCAGGCAATCCTCTGATAATTTGTTTGCACAGATGAATGTGTCGAATAAGTAGAAAGAACAAAAGGTATGCGAAAACGTCTTGCCATTCTAATTGAAGCATTCCAATTCAGAGACAGGCAAATTTATCATCTTGTCTTCCGATTCAAAGAAAAAGCATAAGCTCACACACACACACACACATATATGTGTGTGTGTGTGTCAGTGCATACATAAATATATATATATATATATATATATATATATATATATATATATATATATATATATATATATATATATATACTGTATATATATGACATAAGTCGGCATTGCACTTGGTGTAAATTTCATTTATGCTTTTTGCATTAATGACTATTTCCATGAAACGTCAAAGACGTGTATAATATATATATATATATATATATATATATATATATATATATATATACATATATATATATATACACACCATGTGAGGTATATATATATATATATATATATATATATATATATATATATATATATAATATCAGTAGGTTTAGGGTGAAGGATCAGTCCTTTATTCCTTTTCAAAGTACTTTATTGTTGCTGCGACGTTTCAGGACGAAAGTCCCATTTTCAAGCAATAAAAATAGAAGTTAAAACTTAAAATAACAACTCGGACTAAAATTAAGTTTAAAATACATATGTGTGTGTGTGTGTGTGTGCAAATAATATAAAAGTACAGTACAAAGGATAGGAAGGATTAACTACCATAAGGTGCTGAAGGCACAGACCGAGTGACAATTCGAGCCGGGTTCAGCCTCGACTTAAACTCACGAGGGATACAGAGGTGTTGAGGAAGACTGGGTATTTAACTGTGGAACTAGATGTTTAATAAAGAGTGATTCCAAGATTGCTAAATATTGTTCGTTAGGAGTTTGGCCTATAATTTTAAAATCTTTGTAGTTTGTCATATTTACATTTCTTTGCATATTCACGTTTACATGAAAATTCAGGATTAGTCAATTTGACGCCTGCTCTATAGCTAACGCCTCGATGAGAGTCCAACCTCACTTTCAGTAACCTCCGTGTGGAGCCGACGTACTTCCCAAGATTACATCTAGGGCAATTAAATAAATATACGGCTCCTGAGGTCATTAGTGGATCACGTTTCTCCTTATGTTTAAATAGAGATCTAATACTCATTGGGTTGCAGGGTATTAGCTTTAATTCAATGGCAGGTAAAAATTTCTCGACTAACAACTTCAATTCACTATAGAAATTTAGGTCATGAATAAATGGGACACTTGCATATAATCGTAATTTTGGTACTGTTGGTATTTTAATTTTAGGATGGAAGCTATTGTTTAAAAATTTGCCGAGGTGTTTATAAAAAAGTTCAGATGGAAAGCAATTGTCAGTGAAATATTGGTGGAGATAGGTTATTTCACTGTGAAAAAGATTCCAATCAGACGTTATGTTAAAAGCCCTATGAAAGAGCATAGACATGGAGTTTAGTTTAAAATGATAAAAGCAGTTACTATAAAAATTTGAGCCCAGGCCGGTAAAAGTTTTCTTTCTAAAAACCGTGGTGTTAAAATGATCATTATATTTAAAAACTGTTACATCTAAAAATGGCAGCTTATTTTCATTTTCATATTCAATAGTAAAATTAATATTAGGATGTACTTTATTGGCATAATCAAGAAATTTGTCAGCTTGATCTTCATCTCTGAACAGCAAAAAGGTATCATCCACGTACAGTACCTACTATAAAATAAGGGATGGTAGGCCAAAGGACAATTGTCCAGAAGGCTATGCGCTCCTCCAGGGAGCACATAAAAAATGTTTGCAAAGGTGGGACCCAAAGGGGATCCCAGCGCCATACCATCAACCTGAATGTAGGCTTTACCGTTAAAAACAAAGGCTGTGTTCTGCACAGCGAGCTCCGGCAATTTTCTAAAATCCGTGAGGTTAAAATGATTAAAAGTGGCATCTGGGTCAGTAAAAATACGGCTAACAATAATGTCAATGGTTTCTTCTACCGGTACATTAGTAAAAAGAGACTCCACATCCATGCTGACCATAAATAAGTCTGAATCCTGGGGTAAGATTTTTTCTTTAAAATGTTCTGAATTCTTACAGCTATAGTTATTCGTAGTTAAAGGAGCTAGGAGAGGTACCAGAAATTTAGCAATTTTATAATTAGAAGTAGCATAAGAGGTGAGGATGGGCCTCATTGGCATACCTTCTTTATGAATTTTAGGTAGCTCAAATATCACTCCATATGAGGCACCTGTACTATATATAATGAAGTATAAGTAGTTTCACTAATGATTTTATAATCTTTAAGATATTTCAAAAATAATATAAATGAAATTAATAGAAAGCGCAATGTCGTCTTCCCCGGTGCTCTTATGTCGTTCCCCAAAGTTATTAGTAGTTTGCAAAAGCAGACATTAAAAATCATGCAATATCAAGGAGCCGTAACGCACCCAGGAAAAAATGCCAGACAACGAAAAAAACTGACTTTCTTTCTATTGTCTAGTCTTCCAGCATATTCATTCTCTCTTTGTATCTGGATTTCTTATGCGAACATGAACGAGCGTTCCGATATGGAATGGAAAGTTCCTTCATCCATCATGACAATGGATAGCGCCTCCATTGTCGTTGTCGAGACATGCCTCTGATGGTTCGATCTTTTGTCATCAAAAGATGATAATTCAGAATTGTTAGCTCTCGAAATGAAAACTTGGCCTTTTTAAACGACTTTCTCTTCTCTTTTTTTTCACTGCAATTATTCATTTACTTCTCAAAATATAGATTAACGCAATTAGCTATAGAATATACATACATACACACATATATATATATATATATATATATATATATATATATATATATATATATATATATATATACAGTATAAGTATATATATATATATATATATATATATATATGTGTGTATATGTATGTATATATATAGACCCTATTAATATTTAAGAATTTGATAACTTGTATGAAAGAAATGCAAAGCTTTATTAATTAGAGGGTGAAAAATTACAATCAGGAACCGTAACACAGCAAATTCTCGGTACACTTTGCAAATTAAACTTTTCCTATTATCATTTTCATATATACAGTACACACACACACACACACACACACACACACACACACACACACACACACACATATATATATATATATATATATATATATATATATATATATATATATATATATATATATAATGAGAGAGAGAGAGAGAGAGAGAGAGAGAGAGAGAGAGAGAGAGAGAGAGAGAGAGAGAGAAATTATATGACCATAGTTTCAAGAAAACTACATAGAAAAATGGGATTTCGAAGAAGACTTGCTATTGCAAACAGCTACTAAGATTGAAGGCGTATATTCCCAATTTAAACGTTCTTCAGTTTGGGAGCAACAGTCTTAGATAAACTCGGGTACTGGATTAACCAAGGAGAGGCTAAGGGCATAAACAAGGATCATATACTGAGTTTATTCAGTGTCTTTAAAATTTACTTCAAACATCTTGTGCAGAACGGGACAAGTTTATAAACACCTAGAATTAAATTAATATTTTTCATCGTTACCTGTATTGATGCAGATTCTATGAGATTTCTAGTAACAATATTGTTGCATCTCGTTATTATATTATTATTGGATCAATTAATTCTATGTGATTTTTCACTTAGCTACAGCAAAAACACATTATTCTTTTGGCCATTTCTAACAAAATACTGGTATTTATGTTCATTTAGAATATTCTTGTTGGCTTACTGTAACATTTAAATCCTTAATGTCTATCCCAAATAACACAGTATATAATGGGATTTCATAAATAATAATGCTACTCGGGCTAAGACAAATTCTTATATGCATGTTTCTACAAGGTTATGTGGAATAGTGTTACCATTACACTGAATATTTCAACCTTGATTTCACAGACTCAAAGCTGATGAAACAAGGTAAACTGACGTTTTGTACAAAATATCTTCACAGCTTTATTGTAGCAAGTATCCCAAATATTATCTGGCCAAAATGATAACGTTCTTTTTGGGTATATACCTGAGTTAAAATAACCTCACAAAATTTACTGGTCCCTTATTAGCATAACATATAACAATATTGCAGATTTCTAGTTACAATAACAATATTGTAACGATAAACCTATTATAATCTGCAATACTTAAGCTAACAAATGAAAATCAAATTTATTGAAGTTTATGTCTGTATAAGATTATCCCCATTTTGCGCAAGATGCTTCAAGGATTTTCAAAAGCAAAGCTAAAGAAACTGTCCTTTGCCTCTACTTCGTTAGTCCAGTACCCGAGCTATTCAAAGATAGTTGTCCCTAGCATGATGATCTACCTAAAATATGAAATTTGTAAGCACACTAAATGGTTTAATACTCCTTTAGAATAGAATATAGAATTTAGGCCAAAGGCCAAGCGCTGGGACCTATGAGGTCATTCCGCGCTGAAACTGAAATTGACAGCAAGAAGGTTTGAAAGGTGTAACAGGAGGAAAATCTCGCAGTTGCACTATGCATCAGTTGTTAGGAGAGGGTAGAAAGTCAGATGGAAGAATGAAACACAATGAAAGGGGTTGCAGCTAAAGGCCGAAGGGGCGCTGCAAAGAACCTTAAGTAATGCCTGCGGTGCACAGCATGAGGTGCATTGACGGCACTACCCTTCTGCTGGGAATACTCATTTAATCTTAGCTGTTCTTTGTAAAACCACGTCTTTTTTGTAATCCTTTTCACCTCTGTGTACGCGGTTTGCTTCAAATGCCTTAGAGTTAAGATAACAGATCTTGCACTCCAGTTTCAATTTCCCTATCGCCAAATACTCTGTTCATCAAAAACGTATGCAGACATACACACACACATACATATATATATATATATATATATATATATATATATATATATATATATATACATACATATATATATATATGTGTGTGTGTGTTTTATATTTTATATATATATATATATATATATATATAATATATAACATACATATAAAGGATCATGAAATTAGGCTATAAAACCAAGCAGTGGGGCACTTCGACTATTCAGCGCTTCAGGCATTCAAAAGAGGGAGCTGGAGTGACTGGACAGCAGGGTAAAGATATAAAAAAAATCAATGAGATAAAGTGCAAGGCTCTAAAGATAAAACTGGGAAAAAGCCCCAAGGTAGTACTAAAAGTGATAGTTAGACGTTGGACAGTATGCTGGAAGAAAAGAAGCGAATGGATGTAAATGACAGGGATAAGAAGTGAGAGCAGATAGGGGCCAAGGGACGCTAAAGCATCCTATACTTATGCCGGAATGGACTAGGTACAATGACGGTAGAATACATACAGAGTAAGTATATATATATATATATATATATATATATATATATATATATATATATATATATATATATATATATATATATATATATATATATATATATATATATATATAAACATTGCATTACCATACTCTCACACGGTATTTTTAACTGTTGATCTGTAGGGGAGCCCAGTGTTCAATTAAACTAAAGGCATTAGCCCCTTCATACGCCTGAAAAAAGGCTCATGTGCTGCGCGTCGAAACTCTTACACACTACGACTTGCAAGTTGCAATCCTAGCTTTTATATATATACTGTAATATATATATATATATATATATATATATATATATATATATATACTTATATTTATTTATTTATATACATATATGTATGTGTGTGTTGTACCCATTACTTTCCTTACTTTACATTTTTCAGAATGCCGTTATTTTGTATCACTGAGCATGACAATATCATCTGTTAAGTTGTGGTTAGAGTTCTGTGTACTCCCTGAATCGAAGGACTAGGGGCTGTTACACGAGCAAACTTCCGACTTCTTGCTGGTAAACATAGTAATCAATATTAACACTTTGAAATCGTTCACCTTCGCATTTGTGTGACATTACCATAACAAAATGCATGGCTTCAGTTTTGTACCATTACAGCAAAAAAAAAAATGGTTATTTGGTTTAAAGTTTCCTGCATGACGCTAAGATCGCTCATGTGACGACACCACATAAAATTAACAAACCTTAGAGCACAACCTTGTAGGTTAGGTAATTTGAGGAAAATTCTAAATAATATAACTAAGTACTCTGACTTGACATCGTTCCTTCTTCCCCTCAGAATATTCGTATGGGTGAGCAGCAAGTCAGATAAAATCAGAGACGAGAAGAAGTACGAACAATTTCGCTTGAAGCTTGTGGCACCCCTGAAGTCTATCGTGTCTCACGACCCAGCACTCAGGAAAGAGAAGAACATCAGGATCTTAGAAATAGGAGTGGGATGTGGTCAGTACATTTCATACAGCTTTTTAATCGTAATAGAGAATTTTCTTCGCAAAAAGATCTTCACTCTACGTCATATGAAGAGTTAAAGGCTATGAAAATCCCCATGTAAAAATATACAGACACCATGAAAAACATATCACGATAATGTAATGAAAGATGTAAAAATACAAAATATGAAGGCTTGCGTGTTTTCTTGAAAAATGCATAAATTATTCTTTTGAAAAATGCGTATATTATTCTTTCAAACTATTTTTCTAAATTATTGTGTAACTTTCACTTTAACTGTACGACACGCTGCAATGTTTATTACTATACAGCGTGTTGGTATGCTGAGTATTAACATGTAATCCTTAATATTTGCAGGTGATAATTTAAAACATTACCCTGATGGTGCTCACTTGGTTCTGGTCGATCCCAATCCCCATTTCAAACAACACTTCACCAAGAAGCTGACCGGTAACCTAAAGATAAATCCTGAAGATATCATCGTTTCAAAAGGTTTGTATATTATGCTTATTGTAGTTAAAAGATCCACAGTTGTACATGCATACGTATATTTGTAACCAAAACATCACTCCTTATAACCGCACCAATCCCCAACCCCGCCCATTCTCTGCCTATCTATTCTTCCAAAACTATCTTAACCGTACCAACCGGCTGGGCACTCTGCCACCCCACAAAGTAATTTGTACTGTTATTTAGGATAATATAGGCTATTAAGTATTTAAAATGAAGCGACAGAATAATTCCGATTCTATATGAGCAGACCCTTTAGTGACTTCTTTCCACTCCTTCCCAAGGCGAGGATATGGATGTCGTACCAAGCGAAAGCGTGGATGCAGTTGTCGTGTCTTTGGTGCTTTGTAGCGTCACTGACGTCTCCAAAGTCCTACGTCAAGTCAAAAGGGTACTGGTCCCTGTAAGTGTTATTTCAATTTCTACCATTATGCTACATACAGTATATCTGACAGCATGTTTCCCCGCCGCTGATAACCAAGACAGTTTCATTCGCTTCTCTGAATTCGTTTCTCGAGTAAATAAAATAAAAATAAAAAACTCAATTTTAAATCACCCAACAAACCATGTTTCCTAAGAAAATTGGTTATTACCAGATTTAAATATATAAAGACTGTTATTATGAAAACATACAGGTTAATCGATTTACTAAATACCGTAATAAGCGGAATTTCATCATCAGCTTATAACAACTAATAAAATGCTAATGCAGTACAATGTTACGACTGTTAAAATAACAAAATGATGCTGCATCGACAGGGTGGAAAATTCCTCTTCATGGAGCACGTGCATGAATGGGACACGAAGACGTACAGAGCTCGTCGTATCATCCAGTCTCTTCTGACAGTCACAAGAATATGGCCTTTCCTCTTCGAGGGTTGTATTCTCAACAGAGATCCTCTTCCTCTCATCAGAGCAGCCGGGTTCTCACAAGTGAAGGCCGAGTACCTCTACGCTCCTATTCTATGTACTGTATTCAAAGTTGGTTCTCCACATGTCATTGGCGAGGCTACTAAGTGAGGCTTTTAATTTCACATTATGCAATATTTTAGCTTGAGTAGCCTATATACAGTTCGATCTTGTGTGTTCCTTTTTCTTCTTTAAATTTGCCAATGAAGATCATTCAAAACCTTTAGTAAGATAGTGTTGCCCAACAACTACCATCCACCTTTACAAACGCTGAGGTTTATAACTGCAACTGCTGTGACATGTGGCAGGTGCTTCAAGAATCACTGTGCCGTTGCAAGTTGCCATTTGTGGTTTACTATTACTTCATTGTATGTTTTTTCGGCCGTATGTTTACGCTCTATATAATTATGACATCTTTACCAACTATGTACATTAAACAAAATTTAAATGTCTTAATCTCCTTCCACTGATGGGTTGCAAAGAGCATAAATTGTTGAAGAGAAAAACTGTTAAAGAACACGTAATCTAAGAAATTTCTGCAGAGGCATTAACAATTAACAGCGAGAAGAGAGAATGGTTAAAAAATGAATTTGTTTAATGAAATAGTGGAATCTATCAACATAAGGAAGTCTCATAGCACAAAATTGAAGGAATATTATATTTTCTGGTGATGCAAGTGTTCAATGTTTTCATCGGTGTCAGCAAAAGCTCTAGCATTCTTTAAATGAGGCGACCTGTAGCTAACCCAACTCGTGGAGGGTACATACATCTTTATAACAGCATTATTGGAAAGTCAAGCTTTAAACTGGTTATGTCATTAGGTGTATCATTTACCTATTACATCAGTTGAACGCTTAAATATAATTTCAAATGAAGGATACCTTTTTAGGTGTCACTATCAGCTCAGTAGACAGTAAGAAAGGTTCTTTGCAGCGTCCCTTCAGTCAGTGCTGCACTGCCTTGTCTTTTATTTTACGTCCGTTCACTTCGGTCTCTTTTCGCCTGGTTGTGTATATTTACCTTCCTCCTATTTTTCCCTCTCATTTAAGAACAAATCTTTCGGGAAAAATCCCTTAGTTATAACAATTTTAAATTTTGCTGTAAATATCGGTCAGGTCGTTACCCGGCCCCTTCCCTTAGGATCACCTGATACCAACATTCAGTTGCAAAGGATATACTCTAACCTAAGCTAAATTCCTACCTAACCAATACCACGCAGCAGCAGCGTCCTACCTGACTTCCCCTTCCTCCACTCCGTGAACCAGTTAAATCCCACCACAGACACGAACGTTAAGAAGCACTGCAAGCTTAGGTGCTGCCTAGTACAAATTATCAGTAAATGCTGTAAGATTCCATAAGATATGCCACTTTGCCTAAATTTCCCTCTGAATAGCTTGAAAGACAAGGAAGACCAACATTTTATTCATCTTGAAAACTCGTTTCTGGCCTACAGAACTTTACTCACGAGTGTATGTGAAACATTGATAGGCTGATATGTTTCGCCTCTCCTGACTATCTCGCAGCGGACGAAATGTTCATGTGAAGTAAAAGAAACAGTGCTAAACGAATGCAAGAGTATATGCAGATGAAAATAGCCTAAAACAGAAAGCACTTGACAGAAGCCAATCACCAAAATGAACTAATAAAAATGAAAGAAATGGCTATCATGAATTTAATAGAAAAAAAAAACTTCAAATCTGTTGTAAGAGTTCAGCGCCGAAAATCATTTTAACATGAGTGAAATGGATTCCACAGCAAAAATCGTCACCTGAGAGACGGCCGCACGAAGATGTTGACTATAATATAATAATTCGTTGACTGAAAAATTTAGAAAAGGTACATATAATACAGTACAGCGAGATCATTTGAGAAATTTACCGAGGTAACGGAAATTTTACCGTCTTTTGCTTATATTTTTGCTTTCATTCCCGATGGGATGGTACAGTACTAAATACGGTCACACGGTGTCCCGCGGAACTTTCGCCATGTGTAAAAGTACCAGCCCCTCGGGAATGAACGACAAAACATATACGAAAAACGCTAACTTCTCAAAGTATCTCACCTCTGATGTATTATATACGTCATTTCCATATCGTTTGGTCAAATTATATTAATGAACATTATCTTCATGCGGCCGTCTCCTTACCATTTATTTACCTTCCCCTGCAGGCTAGTAATTAGACAATCTAACTGTGATGATTTGCAAGGAACCTATCTCCCAAGTCTCATCAAATTTTGTCGGTACGCCTTAGAGGCATCCTCCTGTTAGACACACACACACACACAATCGTTTTGAAGACTAAACATGCCATCTTTGTTGGCAATGTAGCAAAATCATGGCTTTTGGGAGACTGTATTACATTACTCTGCGAAAAAGGAGGTTACTTCTACAGTAGGTGACCGAGACCTGGGCGACTTACATACAACCCATGCTGCATACCAACACGAGCGCTTAATTGAGCCTAGAGACTGCCTACCATGAATATCCTCGATAATGATGCTCCACATACCCTTGACTGTCGATTTTTATACTCTTCACCATGCTCGAACTATCTATATATTTCACCAGACTATCAAAACGACGATCCCACCCTTCCTGCCTACAAGTTTGGGTTATCTAGGCCGAAAGTACCATTTTGTGCTTATATATAATTTAGTACATGCACATGAAAGAGAAGTAGACACGTTTTTGTAATATATATATATATATATATATATATATATAGAGAGAGAGAGAGAGAGAGAGAGAGAGAGAGAGAGAGAGAGAGAGAGAGAGAGAGAGAGAGAGAGAGAGAGATCTGACTTACCATTTACCCGGAGCTACAGTATTGAATATATTCCTTGAACACGGAGCCCAGTTTCACAGTTCGTCTTAGCCTATGTAGTATTCGTAAGTTACTTCTTTTGCCATGTGTTGTTTTTCAAATCTAACTTGTCAATAAGGTATGATCCTCTTAGTGTTTTTGAGTAAAAATCACATTTAGTTAATCTTTATACATATTTTCTCTCTGTAACACACATCAGTTTCACTTGGCACTGAATCAAGTTTATGCTGGCTAGGCCTACAGTCCAATATGTGAGCCTCAATAACGTAAGAAAATTTCCATATACTGAACCGCTTATGTACAGTATAGCAGAGATGAAACAGACCTAGGCATGATATTGAATCAAGATGCACAGCTCCACATTTGCCTTCGAAAATGACTAGGCAAAAAAAAACTTTAGCAATGAGTAAAAGTTATGAATAACACATATTGTTAAACGACTTTCGTTGCAGGCCTAGGTGTTGGTCTATTTTCTGCGGGGGTGAGTTGGGGAGTTTCATATGATTACAATGTGGATATTCCTGGTTGGATATCTCATAAATCTTCAAAATGTCTCATGGAGACGCAAAAATGTCAGGTCAGGAGGAGTCCCGCCGAGACTTTGTTCAAGTGGCTGAGCAATGTAGGCTATGTTCTTGACTTACAGTTTTTTAACGTACAGGTACGGAGACACAAAGTTCTCCTCCTCGTATAAACGAATTTTCCATTTTCCCTACACATCATTGTTTCCCTTATTCCTTTTAAATCCATCGCTCTTCTGAGGGAAACCCATACGATGGTTCCAAAGGATGGTATACGCTGGCCTAACCTGCGCGAGGTGGCAGACTGACAGTTTGAACTTTGAATTCACTAATGCATTCCTAGTGTCCAGTATACACATAACAGTATCAAGTGGGTATCGGTACTGTACAAAGTTGTATTCACACAAGTCGTAAAGAAAGACTGACTGCTTTGACAAATATTTCCGCAGAAATGAAGGATAACACTGCACTGTCCAGCACCAAGTCACACCTCTGCACTTGCAAATCCGAAACTGTGGAATGAACCCAGGGACAGTGAGCATCTAGTTCACGATTTCACAGTTCTCGAGCGCGGGAAACGATTCCATACGAAATTATAGGGGAAATTGCAGCATATGAAAAGCATTCATAAAACTAATTCCACTGGAATTATTGAAGAGACCTTTGAGTCTTTTTACGACTACTTGTGTGACAATATACTGTGTGCAAATTAGAAACTTATCTATTTCCTCTGAAACACTAAGAAGAATGGTGTCCCAAGGAAGTGTAGGCCTATTGAGTACAATCCTATTTTGCATTTATACGATTGGATTGTCAAACGTTCCACGACATGGAGTGAAGTTCAAGCTATTTTCGGATGATACCCAAATGAAAAACTAATGATGTTTTTATAGGTATTAAGGAATGGATGATATTTAAGCAAATAAAAAGAAATTAAAATTAAACTGAATTTGTGTTGGTAGGCAGAAAAAAATAACTTTAAAACCCTTGTTGATATTCGGCTAAATATGAATAGTCCTGGTCTGACTGTTGACAAAGAGTGATTTAGGTGTACTACAGGACTGTAATTGGTCTCATAGTACTCAAATCAATAATTTTCTAAGAATATTGCCTTTGTTGAGGCATATCTTGATGAGTGTTCCGTTAAAAAATAACTTGCGATTAATTGTCATAAATAGAATGGACTATTGCAACTTAGTTATCATCTACCTAAGATACAAATTAGGAAGTTGCAAAATATATTAAATAGAGCTTCAAGAATAATAAAGGGGGTAGCTCCTCTGGACAATATTACTCCTGTATTATTCGAATTGCACTGGCTCCTATCAAAGTTAGAATAATGTTTTAAATACTTGTAATGATTTATCAAGCTATCAAAACTGGGTGTCCAAAATATTTGAAGGACCTGATGCATATAAAAGAGTTAACGAATGGAGTCAACACAAGATTAGATGCAGGCGGTTTCAAGTTATTTTAGCCAAGATGTGTACCTCGAATATTGGTGCAGAGCCTTTCAATTTGCATCTCCAAGCTTGTAGCTCCTGCTTGAAATCAGGACGAAGAAATCAAGTCTTTCCAGGAGAAATTAAAGGCTTGCTTATTCTCTGAGTGTTATGACAGGGTGACTTTGACAATTAATACGGACCACGCCGTATATATCAGAAAATGTCTTCGCACTATTGTGTATATGACCGGTGAGTTGGCGGTGGAGTGGGACCGGAGAAAGAAAAAGCAAACCTTCAAATGATTTACCCTAAACAGGTTTGAACTTGAAGGTTTTGACTTTACCAACGAACCGTTTGCTCTTTCACTCTCTGGAAATGCAAATGAAATATGATTTTCATATTCGATCTCACACTGCTTATTTTGGGCCTTAGCACAACTTTTCATTCTCCGATTTCGTAAAGCAAATTCAGTACATCATCCGAGGTGTCATTTGATCAATTTCGAACATAAACCCTGAAAGACTTAGTGGGATGACTGATGGGAGAGGTTATTACTGTTATAGTTAGTAAATCCCCGTACATGCAGTCTTACCAGATTTCGTATTTTAAAGTTTAAACAGTTATATACAAGACGGTTTCCAATCGTCAAATTTTCACCAATGTCCAGTTAACCATCAGAGGGGGATCTCTAATAATTAAATGCTAATCCGTTTACCCATTCTTAAGGTGTCATGCTATTGGTTTACTGACGAAAATTACACACAAGTTCACAACAAAATATGGTGAAAAAAGATAACTGCAAAAATTCATAGTGGAATAGGGGTAAAAGTTCTAAGACAACTAATATTCATCCACTATTAAGAGAATGTAAGTCAAGTTAAGAAATATACAAACAGAAAGAACAAAAAACGCAAAGAAAACAAGTTTGCAAAGAGGTATAAATCATTCTCAAGTAGGAGCGTAGGTGCAGATAATGACATGATCGGATGTCTGAATGATAAGTAAATAAACAAATAAGCTATCATATTCAAATGACTGAGTGAATAAATATATATAAGCTACCAAATTCCTATCAAAGATATCAGGAAACCTTTTGTATTTGGTTATTTTTTTTTTTCTATTTAAAGTTTTCTCGTCCCTCTACTAGGTCAGAGGAGATACCTGCTTTCTCTATGACTTTTCGTTTCAGTAGTCTGTTCAATATAGGACTTTTATCAAACACACTGCAAGTCACTTCTTCTAGTGTTAAATATATAGAGAGAGAGAGAATTTCCCTAAACACAGGTCTCGACGCTTTGAGTCTTCCTGTTTTATGAGAAGCTAACTTTCATCTTAACTATGATACCTTCCAAGTTCAAGCGTGCAATCAGCAGCTGTGCATCAGGCTGCCGCAGTAATAAGATAACATCAATGATTGATGACCGCGGGTTTCCTCTTGTGCTGTGGTTGCGGAGGAGTTCTTTTCCTAGACCTTTCATATAATCTAGAAGCTTGGCAATTCTTTGGAATTACATTACAATACCTGTCGTTATATTAATTTGTGTTATTGTTCTTTTTGTTGTTATTAGATTGGTTTTGAAGTTTTCTATAGCAATCCAAGAAAGTCTGTTTGTTATCGGTGGTCTTTATTCATTGATTCGTTTGCACACACCTACATATACATACATACACACACACACACACACACACACACATATATATATATATATACATGCGCTTATAATCGCTCTTACACGTGATTTTATATATCAAGCACCTGTATTGTTATATATATATATATATATATATATATATATATATATATATATATATATATATATATATTTATATATATATATATATATATATATATATATATATATATATATATATATACATATATATATAAATGTATATATATATACTGTATATATATTTTATATTTATATATATGTATATACATGGTGAGATGTAATTCTTTTTCTGAAAATGATGATTATGACAGCACAGTATTTTATGCGTAAGTCAAGACGGTCATAACCAGCAAATCGAGGTCAATCACTGCGAGCAAGGAAAAGGAGTGTCGATGGCCTCTCCTCTCTTAGGTGACGATTACCTACTTCAGATGAATCAGGGGCACAAAGGAAGTAGAAGAATTCCACCTTCTACAAGTGAATAATCTGCAGTACAGACGTAGCCAGTTAACAATGGTTCTTAAAATACCCCCAATATTTGTGAACAACATCATGTAGAAGAAAATGTTTCAACAGACTTCTTCAGTTTTCTAACGATAATAACAACATTTAAAAATAGTGTTCCAGAAATCTCTTAGAGGCTGTAATAATAAAAGGAAAATAACAATGATTTAAGCCCAGGTCTAAGCACTTTCAAGATACTCGAAGGGGAGTCAAATGAGAAACTACTGTAAGGAATCCCAGTATTCCTCGTCAATGTCCTTTGCTTCTCCATTATTAATCGTAGGCAACTGTTCCTCACTTGAATGACCATTATCATTATCCTTCAGAAGATGAATCCTATTCATAAGGAACAATCTCACAGGAGCCACTGATTTGAAATTCAAGCCTCTGAAGAATATGGTTGTTCATTAGAAAATAAGAGGCTGTGAAGGGAAATACAGAGAGGAGAGATCTCACAATAATATTAAAAAGAAAAAATAGATTAATAAATTACAAAGGTTTTATACCCCTTTAATCTTAGTTGTTGTTTGTAAAACTTGGTCTTCTTTTTTAAACACTTTGCTCAATTGTATTTAGTTTGCTTCAAAAAACTCCTTTGTTTAATTTTCCTCATGGCCTTATATTCTGTTATATATATATATATATATATATATATATATATATATATATATATATATATATATATATATATATATATATATGTGTGTGTGTGTGTGTGTGTGTGTGTATGTATAAATGTACATATATGTACTGTAGATCTTGATAGCTGCAAACACTTAAATTAAGCCCGTGAGAGTAGTGACCAAAAGCCAAATATATATATATATATATATATATATATATATATATGTGTGTGTGTGTGTGTGTGTGTATATATATATATATATAAGAATGTATGCACTGAGCAATATGCCTTACAACGAACCTAAAGTAAATACAAGTAATGGAAAGGGAATGAGGCTTTTGTTTACATATAGATTTGAACTTAATCTCTCTCTTCTTTATGCCTTGCCTAGATCTCTAATAATTTCCATTATTCACTGGAGAAAATGACTGTACCCTCACTTAATATTTTACAAACTGTTCACCATGAAATCTGAGCTACTTCAGGCAACTGTGAGGTCATGGTCACAGGGTGTCGGCCTTACCCAGACAGTTCATTCCTAGAAGCCCGCAACAAAGTTAAGAGACTGGAGTTTGTGGCAATGGGTCTCGCAGAGGCCTGAGAAGCCAACAAGACTGAGTGAAGATATCTGAAGGTAGGGGCGGTGGAAGGTGGGGGAGTCTGGGTGGCGATCTAGATGGGTGCGTAAGGGAAGAGGGAGCAGACTGATGGAGGAGGGAGAAAAGTATTTCCTAAAGTGCCTCAGACTTTCTTCTCCCGGGACTTTCCCCGTGAGCCGTTACAGGATTGCTGGCTGGATTTTCTGTTTCATTCAATTCATTTTTATCATAGCATCAATCCCTCACTTTTGGAGTTATATACACTCATATTGGTAAATATAATCTGCTGCATTTAATTGTCTTTCGTTCGCTGGCGTAACCCATTCTCCATCGTTGATTATATTTCTAGAAAAGTTTTACGTTTTCAGAATAAACGCCAAGAGGGTAATTTTTTAAAGATGGATATCACCAAATAAATTTTATTAGAAAATAACTGACTCGTTTTCTTGGTCTACTTTTTTGATAATTTGTTCCGAAAACAAAAAGATGAGTTCCAGTTACGTTCTGCGTGCTGTGGTGACCTCAGAAACCTTGATGGTTTTAACCTGTTAAGAGCGCCGCAGGTCCTCAATAATGAATGACGTTATGTCCACTGGGGCACTGCAGAGACGCAGCGCCCATTGAGACCGTGTACAGTATGTATTTGTTTGCACGTGTGCGAATACACTAGAGAGAGAGGTGGGGGTTAAATCAACCAATAGAATATCAATGTCAGTTGCTGCTGTAGTGTTAATCTTAGGTGCTGTTGCATATATATACTGTAGTATTTTTATCTGCACTCAACGGCCTTGAAAAATCGTTGGCATCAAATAAGAAGGAGGTACAAATGTCCTTGTGTACCAATTATACAAACCTCATTTCTTGAAAAGAATTATTTCTTAGCACTGAAATGCTGGGAATGTGAACGGCTACTTAATTCGTCACAACCACAAATGACACACAGATTCTTAAATAAAAGCAGAGAAGAAAAATTAAACAAAAACTAACTATAACTGGTTTTACTGAAAGACACCTCATCCCCAACACAATCTGGCCTAAGGTCAATTGCCTGCTTGGGTGTCTGAATAAGAGGGTACGGTCATTTTTTTGTATCCTGTTAACTCTGGTGGCACAGTCGTGGACGAACATTCTGAAAAGCGTAGAAAGTATAAGATGTTAATAATTAATACACAGGCTTTTATTCATATACAGGTTCCTGGCATGGTAATAAAATTTCAAAAATCTGCTTTTACAAATAAAAAAAAGTCTAAGTTGTTCATTCAACAGTGAGGAATTTGTCTACTTCAAGAAATATTCCATTAAAGTTAAATTGCCTTCGTAATTCACTGCTCTTGTTGCATTTTATATGACCCGTCCGACCGGTTATTACTATCTTCTTTTTCCTCCTCTTCTTCTGAGACTGACAAAAGAGAAACCTGGGGTGAATGACCTTGATGCCCATACAGGAAATGGTCTTCGCGTTGTGTGCAGCGAACCACTTCAACGTCCAAAGTGGTTGTGATGATGGTTATGACCATGATGAAACCGATGACTGGGCACGGCACAGCTAATGGCATAATACTCCAGGTTACTGCCGGGGCGAAAGCAGATGGAGAGAAAGAGAGAGTCCACTTCGGTCAGCTTCCTCACTATCTGCCAAC
>NC_089787.1:41872406-41882406 GCF_040412425.1 Macrobrachium rosenbergii
CGACCGACGAGCGACGATCATGCCCTGTCGAAAACGGCCGAACACGCTCAATTCCTGAGTCCCGATGTCGAGTACGAAGTTCATGTTCACGACTACCCATACAAGCACCAAACGCCTCAGCTGTACAAGAACAGCATGGTAGACCTCCTGAAGTACCTGGAGAAACAGTTCCATTTCATCAGGGTCGTTGATAAGGACGAAGCTCTGGCGACTGACGTCTTAGACGAGTCGTGGAATGAATGGCTGGCCTACATACAGCAGATCATGCCCATCCTCAGCAAGTTCAAGGTTGACGCCAGCGAAATAGAAGACCCTGCAACTGACGAGCCGAATTCCATCTGGCAAAATATGTGGGAGGCCATGCTGAAGAGAGTTTCCGTCAAGGAGGAGGACTCTACGGATGTCGATGGCGATGGGGAAGGAGAAAACGACATCGACGTTTATTATACGTCGGTGAAGGTTGATCCTTTGGGGAAGTTAGCAGGCATGGCCTTCAACGCCATTAAACAATACTCAGGGTACGACGCCCTCAGCAAATGGTGGCATACCACGAAGAAGGAGTTCCAGAAGTACATCACCAACCCGGAAGAGGTTATTTTCCCAGAAGGAGACGAAGAAGAGGAGGAACCTGATAAGGAAGGCGGCGGCGGAGGCGGGGGTGTCGTTGCCTTTCCCCTCCCAGCGGGCGTCCTCTCCCTCTCGAAGTTTGATCCTGTCTCGCTGGGAGTCAACGCAATTCTCTTCATCATCTGGCATTCCATCTTCTGTAAGTTACCTTTGGAGAGAGGCTGCTTCTGTCTGTTGAGTGTGAGTGCCAGCCTGTCCGTTGCGTTTCTGTGTATCGGTGCAGTTTCCTACGCTTGTTTTTACCAGCTTATCATCATCCGTTATAACAAACTGAAATAACATTTGCATTGGTAAGACTAATGAATTCGTGTAGAATGCCTCATGACAGTTACTTACTATTATTTCCATATAATTATGAATTATGAATACTTAGGGGCTTCACACTCGTACCCATTTGTTATAGACCAGATATTTCTCTCATAACATTTTTCTCCGAAACCTGTCATGGTGCACCGCTTACAGCTTGTTTGCACCACGAATTTTAGGTAGTAGCCTACCAAAGGTCCTCCTCTGTAGATTTTATTCAGTCCTCACCTGCCATTTTGCTTTTCATTCACACCATTCAGTCTCTTTCTACTTTGCTGTTCAGCTTCTTTCACCATCCCTTGACCTAGTTATCATCTTCCATTCTAGAAACATTTGAGTCACTATTCTTCTTAAAGTACTTCTAAATGATAACGGCAGTTTTACTTACCGGCAATTGAGATACATAATTCAACTCATATCCTCTTATCTAATACAGCTATATCTGTATTTGTGTGTGTGTGTGTGTGTGTGTGTGTATGGCGTGTATGATGAAGTGTAAAATTGTAAATGAATAAACACAGATTTCTTTTGGGCCAACACTTGCTACTGATGGCAACACAATCGACTGAGTCTAATCCGCGTGTGTTCGATGCACAGTAAGGAGCACACGTCTTTCAGATTTTACTTTTATTTTGAGAAGATGATTAGAAATCCTTGTTTCTGCCATGTGTGGGACTTTACAAACAGTTATCAAAAGTCTGATCGATTTTTTTTTTCAGTTTCAAAGGGAATGGAGTCATTTTGTATAGCTCTTCATCTTTCAGAATTTTCAGCTGATTTGAAATTTATTTATTTATTTATTTTATTTTATTTTTATTTATTATTATTATTTTTTTTTTATTTCCTTCCCAGGGGGTGTATACCTACCTAACTCCGGAGTGGAAAACCTCTTCTACGATTATGATTACAGTGAGTATGATGAAGCTGCTGCCAATGCCACTGATGCAGCGGCAGCAGATGAAGAAGGTGAAGATGAAGGTGAAGGTGAAGGCGAAGGCGAAGGCGAAGGTGAAGGAGAAGGTGAAGGCGAAGGTGAAGGTGACGCAGCAGCTGGTGAAGGTGATGCAGCAGCTGATGAAGGTGATGCAGCTGCTGGGGATGCACCACCTGCTGAAGGAGACGCGCCACCCGCTGAAGGAGACGCGCCACCTGCTGAAGGAGACGGGGGAGACGGCTCTAGAGTTGACTCTTACAGCTCTTACGGCTACCCAGAATACAACGATTACCAGGACCATGCCCAAAGCTGGGACAACAGTCACTTCGCAGTGTTTTCCAGCAAGACTGGAAGAGCTCCGCAAAGCGGCTATCATTACAGTCATTATGGTAGCGTTCCTCAGCGTCCTGCCTACCACGATGGCAGCAGCTCCTACAGTCACAGAGCGTACCGACCTCGCGTCAGCAGATATGGAGGGAAGTGAAATGACGCTGCATTCGAGTCTTGCACACAGAACGGTGGGTTCTGCCAGAGGATGTGCAGAGATTCACTGAACGCATTGCTTTTATTAGTCATGAATAATTTTGTCTGAAGGACTACCTGTGATGAACTAGGTTAAGGAATGACATCTCATTCATTGTCTCGTGGTAAGTTAAAAAAAAAATTTGTCATGCAAATATAAAAAGACAAACTCATCATATTTAAAACCAATGAGTTGAAACGAAGCGAAGATTAGATTGGAAAAATTAGGACGACGTTGGAGTACATTTTTATAAGAACAATTTTTATCTTTTTTATTATTTTCTTGAAGAACTGCTGCACAGACCCAAATCTTTGGCTCCTTTCATTCAGTGACCCATGAAAGTCAGTCTAGAGATTTGCCCTGAAAATTATCTTGTTCTCTCATCAGGTAAGCTATACTGAGATCGATTTTTTTTTTTTTTTAATTTGGTGCTTATAAGTATAGATACCCAAGGAATATTATTTCTAGTATAGTAAATACACACAGAGCTTTGCTTGCGAAATATGCAAATAACCTTTTGGAAAACATCAAACATAGCATATGTCATAGAGATCGTTAAAATAAGTCCGTATATTAGATGCACGAACTTTCCACCTATTGTTCCAGTATGATGCATTAATTGAGTTCCCGCTAATTTGTAGTTAAAATAGTACGCGATTCGTTCATTTTACATTAAAGTACTTGCTTGTCCTAAGCCCTCCAGCCCAATTCCATTTCTCTAATTGTTTTTCCAATGGAAGGAAGCTGATTCATTCATCGTTCATTCATTATCAATGGCCATATTTTTCGTATCCGTAATGTCTTTGAAGTTCTGTTTCCATTTTGTCTTTCCAGTTTTGTTTATATTTTGTCTTTGAAGTTTGTTTCCATTTTGTCTGTGAAGTTTTGTTCTCTATTATCTGTGAAGTATGTTACCTTGCACACGTGAAGATTTCCTAGCATGACATTGTTTAACAGTACATAGAAATGGCATTATATATTTCCAGTAAAATTGATGAATATGTTGGGAGTTTCTTTTGCCTTTCTTCCTGCATCCTCTATTTTCTTCTTGCTTCTTTCATTAAAACAATCATTGGACTTTTCCTAGATAGTGACCCCTAACGGTTTTCGGGGTTCGTTATCTAGGACTAATATTTCTTGGGGGTCGTTATCTTTATGATAATTATAGTCTTTTGTTTATGTTTTGACGGTAATCCCCAACGGACTTGTACGAAACACGCCGCAAAGGTGGGTACATACCGGGTTAAACCCTTAGGGGTCACTATCTAGGAAAGATCCCAATCATTTGCATAATCCTAAACGGTCATTCACTCTCAAAACAAGAGTCTATAGACTTGCTAAACTTGCAATCAGTTCGACAGGTTTGAGTAGGGATGGTATTAAATGATACCAAAATCTTAGTCTGGAAAACTTACGTCCTAAAACAAATGAAACTAACCGTGGTTTTGTATACTTGACGTAAGCAGGGAATTATGTATCTAGTGACTTAGGCGAATATAGTGACTTAAGCGAATATGGTGGCCATAACAAGTTTTTAAAAAGGACATGGGGCAAGCACCAACAACCCCCCACCTCCAGCAAAGAACAGAGAGGCTAACATTTTCTTACACCACCCTCTCTAAGTAATAGAGCACCAACCATATGAAAGGTGTATATATATATATATGTATATATATATATATATATATATATATATATGTATGTATATATATACACACACATATATACACACATGTCACACACATGTATGTTTGCATACACACACACACATATATATATATATATATATATATATTTTTTTTCAGTATTATCAGTATGTTCTTATGATAAAGCCTGTACAAATATATCTGCACGTGTGCATTCCTCTGTACTTATATATATATATATATATATATATATATATATATATATATATATATATATATATATATATATATATATATGCACATGTAAGTTATGGCAAATAAAGGAGACATCGGAATTTTGAAAAGCCAGATACTTATAGGTACGTCCCTAAAAGTCATAAATTCTAGTTGCGATGATGTGAAAAGGTACTCTTTGATTTTAGTTTTATAAGTTATATATTTAGACTCACTTTTGCCGTGTCTTAGTTAGTTCGTACAATACACGGTGCTGCTGTTAAGTGGGGCAGCTTCAAGGAATTATTTTACAAGCTATATTGTTATAAGAAAGGTTATTTTCTTTTTTTACCAGACTTAGCCTTTAATTCCTTGCCTTACCCTAATTCATAAATGACCTTTCTCTCTCTCTCTCTCTCTCTCTCTCTCTCTCTCTCTCTCTCTCTCTCTCTCTCTCTCTCTCTCTCTCTCTCTCTCTCTTCTTAGGAGCACAAAGATCATGAGGTTTAGCATTATTTTTTAGTCATTTCTTCTTGTCAAAATTGCAAAAATAGTCATGTAGTTGATGAGACTCGTCGTATTACATGTATAACTTCAACATTTTAAATCATAGCTAAAACAATACGAATTTAACAAATTAAGGAAAAACAAATACATATCTGGCACAAGGAGTTCTCCAACGCTAAAATTTGGCCGAAGACAATCAAAATTATCCTTCCTAATTAGTCCTTGAAGTAATTGAAAACTTTTGTTTGTTTCAAACTTAGGCATTCAACCAATTTACTCGTAGCTGTCTGCCTCAAATGCTATCTTAATTTTTCGTATGTCCTTCTACGGAGATAAAAGTTTACGATAATATTTATTCCGACAAAAATATTGCGTGTAAAAGGTTCTTATGAATAAGGCAGCATAAAATGAGCATACAATTCTAGATTATATTCAGCAACTCTTTTCGTTCAGAGATCAAGATTTCTAAAAGTCGAGGCCTCTTGTGCTTCTGGAAGCACTCGCCTCTATTATGCAAACATGGAATGCGAATGCCATTGACTCTGAATGCGAAAATGTTGTAACTTTTCTTTTGCCTTGTCTGTTCTGTGCTTATAGGGCATCTGAAAGGACTACTTCCTGCAATTCCAGTTTTATTTGTAATAACCCTGTCTTTGTCTTACGTTTACTGATACTCATTTCTTGCTTTCGTTCTTTCTTTCTTTTTTTCTTTAAATCTTCAGCTGAAAACCTTGATGGAATTCCAAGTTTCTTTATACTTGCGCCGTCTTTATCTTATATTTACTGATACTCATTTCTTTCTTTTTTCTCTCTCTTTCCTTCTTTCTCTCTTTACCATAAATCTTCAGCTGAAAAATGGACAGGATCAACAGACTATAAACCCCAGAGCAGCGCAACTACTGGACCACATAAGTAAAAAGTTAAGTATATCTTAGTTTAACCAGACCACTGAGCTGGTTAACAGCTCTCCTAGGGCTGGCCCGAAGGATTAGACTTATTTTACGTGTCTAAGAACCAACTGGTTACCTAGCAACGGAACCTACAGCTTATTGTGGAATCCGAACCACATTATGACGAGAAATTAATTTCTATCACCAGAAATAAATTCCTCCAATTCTCCATTGGCCGATCGGAGAGTCGAACGCTGGGCCAACAGCGTGCTAGCCGAAAGCTCTACCCACCCCTCCAATGAAGAACCACAGAAGTAAACCAAATGTATATTCAGAGGGCTCCAAAGGAAAATCAGCCCGCGGAGAGAGACAAGTTTTAGGAAAAGATGAGAAATAAATAAGTGTGAGGGAACAGAGAATAAAACGACGCACCTGAAATTCAGGAGACGTCAGCAGAGAGCAGGAGTGGGTTTGCTCCTCGCTTCAATATTTAGGGATCCGCCACATTTTAGTTGTAGCCAAGATGAAACTCCCAGCAAACTGAGTAGTATGTTGTTTTTATTGCTCTCCACCATTATTGCAGGTTGGGTTATATTGCAACGATGTTAGGTAAGATTAGTAAAGTTATGTTAGGAAAAATAATAATTTTAAAAATAGGAAAACAAGAATTTAATAGATAATTAACCTTTACACATTTTTCATGCACAATTCTGTGACGTTTCATTGTTTTTGGAGTTTCCGCGCTATGCACCAGAGGTCGTCTGATGGTAATGTTTTCACCCACGCCTTTGAGCCTGTGTGTGCGTGTGTACGTTTTTGTCTGTGCATTAACAAAATATTTCGAAAAGGGACGGAGGAATTTTACTGAAATTTTTTTAGAACATTCACTGGATTACCCAAAGCGTGCGGAAAACTTTTGGTGGGTATCGATAAGATTTTAATTATTAAAGCTTATTTCACTTTCCATTCCCTAAGGCTTTGTTGAAGAACCGATTTTCGATTTTGAATTATTATCAATACCAAGTATATTTTTCTTATTAAAATGAAATTTGTTACTAGATGCCCTAGTTGAATATACATTTGGTTCCCTTGTGTGGTCCATTATAGTTACACTGCTCGTCTCACAAATGGAAAATTTAGATTCGATCCCTGGTCCTGGCATTTAAGCTCACCGCCGTGACCTTTGTTGACCTAGGTAGTCAACGATTTACCTGATAGTTAAGTGACTGGTGGGTCAGAACTGCGGAAGTAAGGGACATGAGCTCGGCAACCTTAACCCACAACGCTTGTCGAGATTCGGAAGGCTAACCCCTCTGGAGCTAACTCCCCCTAAATGAAAAAGAAATACATGTATGTATGTATATATATATATATATATATATATATATATATATATATATATATATATATATATATATATATATATATATATATATATATATATATATATATATATATATATATATATATGTATATATATATATATATATATATATATATATATATATATATATATATATGAATATATGGTTGCAACATTCAAATAGTGTTTTATAGGACTTTTTATCTTCATATATATATGCATATATATATATGTATATATATATATATGTATATATGTATATATATATATATATATATATATATGTGTATGTGTGTGTGTGTGTGTGTGTGTGTGTGTTTGTGTGTGTATGTGTGTAAGGGGAATTTACTGCTCGATGCACGTTTGCCGGATCCGAGCACCCACACCCTGAGGATCAATGCCCTGTGGTACTCCCAGGGTTGATATAAGATGCCTCCCTGCTGTAAATGGGTACCAGTGTTTGCTAAGGTCAAGAAGAGAAGACAGCCAGCAACCTCACCCCTAAAGACTTATTGAAAAGGGGAAAGTTTTACTCATCGGGAATTGGAATACATAGTTATTTTTGTAAGAATGTTTCTAAATGTTTTCCTATACTGAAGTTAAATGCAAAGTTGTTTTTACAAAAATGAGGTTAAATGTAAATATATAATCCTTAAGTCAGAAAAAATTTCACTGCGCTAACGAAAGGAAACATTTTTACCGCACAGGAAAGAGCTGCAACGGCATGTATCATTTTCGTGAAAATCTAAATTTATAGGCTCCATATCATCACCGACAAGTCCAGGGAAATAGAAGAGAGAGAGAGAGAGAGAGAGAGAGAGAGAGAGAGAGAGAGAGAGAGAGAGAGAGAGGAGAGAGAGAGAAAAGCGGAAAAGGTGGGGCGAACCTGGTTTTTTTTTTTACGCCATCCCGAACTTTCGAGTTCACTTCACCTATAGGCCAAAGGGGTTTGGAATGTTACACACCCATAGGAACATAAACACACACACACACACACACACACATATATATATACATATATATACATATACATATATTACATTTTATATATATTTTTTTATATTTATATATAATATATATATATATATATATATATATATATACTTTATATAATATGTATTTATTTTTATAATTATATATAATATATATATATATACTGTATATATATATATATATATATATATATATATATATATATATATATATATATATATATATATATATATATATATATATATATATATATATATATATATATATATATATATGTATAAATCTGTTACTAAGAATTGGCATGGACGATTTTTAAGATAACATCAACCTTAAATAATTTTCATAGAAGAGAATACTTAATGGAATACTTAATACCTAATTTCATACATTTGATCCAAAACAAAATATTCCTGCAGAAAAATAAAATACCAAAGTTTAATGGGAGGCACGTGGTGTATACGGTTAGAGATGGTCAAAGATGGCAACATCCAAAGAGAAACTAATAAGAACACGTAAAAACGCCCCCAAGTTTCTTCGGCGCAATCCAGTTTTCTGTACAGCCACTACAGCGTATAATCAAGGCCACCGAAAATAGATCTATCTTTCGGTGGTCTTGGTATCATGCTGAATGAGCCGCGGCCCATGAAACTTTACCCACCGTCCGGTGGTGGCATGTTCTATATCGTTGCCAGACGCACCATTATGGTTAATTTTAACCTTAAATAAATAAAAACTGCTGAGGCTAGAGGGCAGCAATTTGGTATGTTTGATGACTGGAGGGTGGATAATCAACATACTAATTTGCAGCCCTCTAGCCTCAATAGTTTTTAATATCTGAGGGCGGACAGAAAAAGTGCGGACGGACAGACAAAGCCGGCACAATAGTTTCTTTGCAGAAAACTAAAAGTCGGGGCGGAATTCTTACTAGAGCTGATGTAAGCCAAGCCGCAAGAACTACGCCGTAGATTAAGTTGATTCATTTTTTTGTTTGCTGTTAACTTTATGCAGGCGAATTCCGACACGGAGATTCATCAGCCACTGGAAATATTCAACATTCCAAAATAGGAAAGTCCCTGTCAGAGATGACCAAGTTCCTCAAGAGAAACTCATATATCTCGCAAAGGCCACACCCACGTTTACAGAACCAGGCGAAGCCAAGCCGTTTTCCCAAAACAAGTTACGATTTAGATCCGTGCTCGCATAGTGAGAGCTACGAAGGATTTCATTTCAGCGTTTTCAGCAACAAACTTGGAGCTTTCAAGGAAAACGAGACGGGGGAAATTGAGCATATCTTTCAGCACTAAGAGTGCTAGACCGTGTCTTTTCAAGTATAAATTCTGTTAATTTTTGTTTTTAGTGAATGATTTGAGAAGGCTGAACATAAGTTGCATGTGTAAACAGAGAAGAAACTGAAAATTTGTGAAATATCGAGTATAAGATTAACTGGGATTGAAAGGATCCTAGAGAAAGTTGTCGATGGCAGCCATGAATACAGTGAGATGAAGACAGCGCCTGGAACAAGAGGGGTTGTCGAAACCCCTTGACCTTGAAGGCGAGCATTGCATATGAGGGAAAATTATTAGCCACTAACACCGAAAACCTAAGAACCCGGTTACAAAACTCATAAACCCAAACATACTTAGTCAGACTTCTTGTCAGACTTTCACAAACGTCACCATCATTTATGGCAACAAGAGCTTCAGCAAAGCTCGTCCTGAGAATGAAGCAGTGAATGAATGTGACATATCTAACATACATACTCGGTGTTCATGAGTGTTTACGACAGTTGCCTTCCCGCAAACAAGCCAGGGCTGCATTCCCGAGTGAGGTGGAAGGCTCCGTTAACATCCGTTGTACCTTTGTTGCCCTTACAACGGCAGTTGTTCAACTGTGGAGCAGGATATGGGACTGGCCTCATCCGATAATGCTTGTTACGAACTGGGGAGTTATCAGTTTTGTAGGGGAAGATAGATAAACATATATATAAATATATATATA